>NC_091198.1:30410360-30504321 GCF_040958095.1 Procambarus clarkii
TATTACATTTTCAAAGACTTTAGTTCACAATTACACAACTGAATAGAACTTACGTATCTCCGATTTTATATCTACATTTGAGTGAGGTGGAAGGGGTGATGTGGCATTAACACAAGACAGAACAAAATGTGGTATTAATAGGGTATTAATTTCATCAACACAAGACAGAACAAGAGTATTAATAGGGTATTAATTTCATCAACACAAGACAGAACACGAAACAATGGATATTGAATAGAAGTGTTTGTAGAAAGCCTATTGGTCCATAATTCTTGATGCTTCTATATTGGAGCGGAGTCTTGAGGTGGGTAGAATATAGTTGTGCAATAATTGGCTGTTGATTGCTGGTGTTGACTTCTTGATGTGTAGTGCCTCGCAAACGTCAAGCCGCCTGCTATCGCTGTATCTATCGATGATTTTTGTGTTGTTTACTAGGATTTCTCTGGCGATGGTTTGGTTGTGGGAAGAGATTATATGTTCCTTAATGGAGCCCTTATTGCAGAAGGAGGAAAGAATCGAGGCAACTACAGAAGCACCATACTGTCCCCCGAGCTTAAAGCGGCAGCTAAAAGCCTTCGTGAGAACAAGGAGATAGTTGTCAGGAGAGGTGACAAGTCGCCAATATATGTCATTCTTAAAAAAGACGAATATCTGGCGAAAATGAACATCATACTCTCTGACCAAACTAAGTTCCAAAGGGTAACGAAGGACACTACAGCCGAATTAAAAGCAAAGGTCAACAAACTGATCGAAACTGTGAACGCCAAGAAATCCGGACTCCATTTGCCAAAGATCATTGGGGAATATAAACCTGGATATGCGTATGGAAATGTCAAGACGCACAAGCCTGGAAACCCACTTCGGCCAATCATTAGCCAGACACCCACACCCACGTACAGACTGGCGAAGCGACTCAACGGCCTGCTGACTCCTTATGTTCCTTGCGCCTTCAGCCTGACGTCTCCAAAGGAATTTGTTGACTTACTGCGGGGCACACGGGCCACAGGGATAAGAGCCTCGTTGGACGTAGAATCACTGTTTACCAACGTACCTGTGGACGAGACAATCGGAATGATAGCTGACAGAGTGTATCGTGATCCAGCCTGTACTCCTCTTGACATACCAGAAAATATTCTGAGGAAACTACTCCAAGCTTGTACTAAAGAGGCACCCTTCTTGAGACCGGATGGGCACATGTATAAGCAAGTAGATGGGGTCATCATGGGTTCTCCCCTAGGTGTCCTGTTTGCAAACTTCTACATGGGTACCATCGAGCAAAAAGTCTTAGTCGACATGAACTTGAAACCGGCCATATACTGCAGGTATGTTGACGACATTTTTACACAGGTACCTGATGTCAGACATCTGCAGGAGCTGAAGGAGGCATTTGAGCAGAGTTCCGTGCTGCGTTTCACTTACGAGATGGAAAAGGATGGGAAGCTGCCCTTTCTAGATGTAACAGTCATGGAAAAGGGCGGAGGTTTCCACACTGCAGTCTACACTAAGGAAACAAACATAGGAATGTGCCTAAATGCCAACAGCGACTGCCCAGACAGGTACAAGAGGAGTGTTGTTAACGCATATGTCGACCGTGCTCTCAGCCACAGCTCAGAATGGAAGCAAGTCGACGAAGAACTCTGTAGGGTAAGGCAGGTCCTAGTCAATAACGGCTTCTCCAATGGTTTCGTCGAAGACATCATAAGAAGGAAAGTGAAAAGCCATGCAACCTCTGAAGAGACAACTAACACAACACCTATACCCCCTATTAGACTATTTTACAGGAACTTCTTTTCCACAGCTCATAAAACGGAGGAAAGGGTCCTGAAAGATATTGTTAATAGAAACGTTATCCCTACAGACAAAAATCAGAGGATACAACTGACGATTTACTATAAAACCAGAAAAACGGCCAGCCTACTCATGAGAAACTCTCCAGACACAAAACAGAACGCTTTAAAAGAGACTAACGTCGTCTATGCCTTCAAATGCCCACTTGGGGACTGTAAGCTCCAAAAAACCCAGTATATAGGCAAGACAACAACATCCCTTTCTAGGCGTTTAACGATGCATAAGCAACAGGGCTCCATTCAGGAACATATAATCTCTTCCCACAACCAAACCATCGCCAGAGAAATCCTAGTAAACAACACAGAAATCATCGATAGATACAGCGATAGCAGGCGGCTTGACGTTTGCGAGGCACTACACATCAAGAAGTCAACACCAGCAATCAACAGCCAATTATTGCACAACTATATTCTACCCACCTCAAGACTCCGCTCCAATATAGAAGCATCAAGAAATATGGACCAATAGGCTTTCTACAAACACTTCTATTCAATATCCATTGTTTCGTGTTCTGTCTTGTGTTGATGAAATTAATACCCTATTAATACTCTTGTTCTGTCTTGTGTTGATGATATTAATACCCTATTAATACCACATTTTGTTCTGTCTTGTGTTAATGCCACATCACCCCTTCCACCTCACTCAAATGTAGATATAAAATCGGAGATACGTAAGTTCTATTCAGTTGTGTATTTGTGAACTAAAGTCTTTGAAAATGTAATAAGTTTTACGAAACGCGCCCATGTCGCGTCAGACTAGAAATAAAAATGAATTTTGGAGA
Organism: Procambarus clarkii; assembly: GCF_040958095.1. Classification (NCBI taxonomy): domain Eukaryota; kingdom Metazoa; phylum Arthropoda; class Malacostraca; order Decapoda; family Cambaridae; genus Procambarus; species Procambarus clarkii. Next base: position 30,412,990 of record NC_091198.1, read on the forward strand.
ATTGATTTTTGATTTACCTCCAACAGTGAAGCGCAATGTACGAAAGATTGAGAAAATTCGTGTTAGAATTATTAATCTTACTTTTTCGGTCATATTTAATAATATATATATGTATGTATATATATATATATATATATATATATATATATATATATATATATATATATATATATATATATATATATATATATATATATATATATATATATATGTATATATATATATATATATATATATATATATATATATATATATATATATATATATATATATATATATATATATATATATATATATATATATATATATATATATATATATATATATATATATATATATATATATATATATATTTCCACATCCATCTCTTTGACCTCTTAGTTAGGTCAATCTCTGGTAGAATAACGAGAGTTGTTTCTCCTGCAGCCTGAGATCATAACACCCGTGTGTCCTTAGTAATATCACGTTTGCTTGGGATGCGTTTTACCAGAGTAGCAGTTGGTGTTTTCCTATCTGTTACCACCTCAAGGGTTTCATCACGATCTAGTGAAGGTGTCAGTGAGGGATTACTCTAACACCATTCCCTTATAGATTTCACACTCATGTTTCGTAGGGTTAGGTGGGGTAGTCTCAACAGCTACAACATTGTCACTCACATCACTACTGGTGCTGGGTATCGCTAGCATGATTCACTTCACCATTATCACCGGGCAGATTCGTCTCTAATATTTTTATTAGTATTTCAGTTCAATAATTTTCTTTTTTAACCAGTCAATTTCTTCTGTATCTTTGTTTGTTGGCTTTAGTCCGACGATGGTTGGAAACTGCTACTAGAGGTGATATTAGGAGCTTCCTGTTGGGTGTTTCCTGCTGGGTGTAGCTGGACCAGACGCCACTGGCTTCCTGCTCATGTCAGAAAGAGCGGGGCGTCGAGGGCAGCTACCTCGTGTTATGATCTCAGCCTACAGGAGAAACGAGTCTCCCTCCTTGAGAGTTATTCATCAAGCCTGACCTGATTAGAAGGTCTAGCGAATATTGAGGTGATAACGCATATGTAAAATAGTTGCTTGGATATGTGTAACAGTTTGAGATTATGGGCAATGAAGAAGAAAACAGATAAATGACTGGCGAGGAGATGTGGACATTTTGCTGGAGGCGTGAGGCTCGCTTCCGGAGGACCTTGACCTCACTTGAGTGCCAGACATCGCAGGGGGAAGCCGCGCTCCGTTTGAGCTCCCGCCAGAAGGGAACCCCTAGTGATATATCTCTAAGAGAAGAGAAGTGTGCAGACGTGCCAGCTGTGGAATTGAGCTGAGAACGTTGTGGTGTCAAGTCTTGGACGGCGAGGAGAGTTTAATAAGCTGCTCAGAGGCATTTTCGTGGGCTGTGTGTAGCGCCCTGACCAGACGCCGTCAGAGGGAAAGCGCCCTCGATCAGTTAATCTGTGGTAAGCACGATATACGCCAGTTCATAGTGATTGCTTGTAGTTGGTCGTGTGCCCAGCGACAGTAGCAATGTTTATTTATAAGTTAGACATGTTTTAATAAGGCAGAAAGCCTGAAATAGGAGAGTAAAGAGGGAGGAGCACGGAGCGACGTCCATCCCCTCTGAGCTCTGACCGACTACTGAGGGAGCCCGGCTCCTGACGGAGGAAGACCCTCCCAGCGAGTGAGGACCGCCACCGGGCGAGGTGGAGTATGGACACGCCCAAAATGGGGGAGTCCACTCTCAATGTATGTAGAGGACAGATAGAGATTTAAGGCAAACATATTGTGTGATTATTTTTGTTTATGTGTTAAAGGGAAACATTTTATTGGAGTGTCGATGGGTTGCAGGTTTGTCTTTGGGGAAGAAGTTGCTGAGAACTTCGAAGCCAGCCTAGATGAAGTAATTGATGAGACTCCAAGGTAGTGGAGGCGAGGACCTCGAGCTGTGAGGAGAAACAGTGAAGAGGAGTGTCACGTGCTTCTTTAGAGGTGGAGAAGCACCATAGTTGCTCGGGGAAACTTCATGGTGTAGCAGCCAGGAGAGCTGTGGAGGACCCTAGCAGAAGGGTGAAGCACCGTAGTTGCTCAAGGAAACTTCATGATAGCAGCCTGGAGGAGCTGCAGAGGATCCTGGTAGTGAAGCCCGGAAGAACCTAAAGATATTAGGGTAGTGAACTTCCAGAGGTGGAAGGGAAGTTCTGGTGGATTACTTGTAGGGAGTTGATAGTGTTTGGTTGTCATTAGCGTGCAAGACGCAGTGAGAGGTGAGTGACTGTTTGCATTCTTATGTCAGGGAGTGTTTTACACTGAAGTTTAGAGTTGCAGTCGTAGGCTTGATTACCTACAGATGTATGTGTTAGAGGATTGATAGAGTGATCGATTGATCATCGTTGTGTATCAATGAACATTTATACTGATATATGTTATTGCATTCAAGTGCTGATTTTCTATATATATATTATCTTGCTGATGGTGCAACAGTGTATGTAGACTTGATCAACTTGGGGAGGTTGATAGTATCAGGTGGTGAACCAGGAGATAGGATACCACTTGATAAGCTGATAATAGAGTTCTGATGGTGTTGGAGAGCAACCTGACTGTAATATTATAGAGTATAGGATTCATTATTATTATATGTGTGTATGTATCGTGTATGTGCTTCGTCCAGTAAATGTATCCCAATTTGCTGGTGTTTGCCCTTGTCCTAGTGAGGCTTCCCAGGAGGTAGTAAAGAAGGAGAGAGAGAGAGAAAGAACCAAGAACCACTGCCGTGGACAGGGTAAAAGGTAATACTAATAAGTCAAAAGGGGATTGAGGAGATCATATCACCTAAGGAGAGAGTGGGGAGTCACAGCGGCTCGAGTGGGTGTGTGCACGTGACAACGAGGCTAAGTGTTGGAGCTGCATCCCCTAAACGTGTGACGCTGAGCCCCTCTCCAAGAGCCAGAAGTGCCAAGTGTGATCTCCTAGTATAAGCACTCTACCGAGTTGTGGGTTGGGTTGTCCGTAGAGAAGGATCAACGACGACAACACCAAACAACCCACAGACTATAATAAATTGGGGGCCTGTGTCCGGGAGAGTGAACTGACACACCCACACCCTGTCCAAGAGTGGATTTGTACACCCTTGCTGAAATAAACTGCGTGACCGCAGGAGTATACTCTCTCTCTTGGGAAGACTCACAGGACAAGATGGATAAGGTGCAAGCGTTTGTGGAGTCAGGCAAGCCTGAGGACTTAGAAGGTTGCACGAGGGATCAATTGAAACAAATAGCAGAAAAATGTGGCATTAGGTTGAAATCATCTAAAGTAGCTGGGATGAAGGATGAGATCCTGAGGCAATTAAGAGCCAAAAATGAAGCGGCAGAGCAAGGAGCCCAAAAAGGAGCTGAAAGTGGAAAGGAGGATGATGGGCAGGATGACGTGAGATCCCAGGGATCGAGTAGGAGCAGCAAGAGTAGCCGCAGTAGCAGGAGTAGCCGAAATAGGAGCTTGGAGAGATTCCAGTTAGAGCTCCAGATGCAGCGTGAGGACAAGGAGAGACAGTTCCAGCTGGAAAAGATGAAATTGGAACTCCAGATGAAAAATGAAGCCGAGAAGGAAAAAGAGAAAACCAGACTGGAAATAGAAAAAGAGAAAACCAGAGTAAGAGAAATGGAGTTGGAACAGGAGAAAGAAAAAGAGAAAACCAGAGTAAGGAAACTGGAGTTGGAACAGGAGAAAGAAAAAGCCCAAGTCGAAAAAGAAAAAGAGAGAACAAAACAAATGCAGATAGAAGCGAATAGAACCTTGGCTGAGCAAAGGATTGAACATGGGTTGCCAGAGAGCACCACCCAGGTATCACACCCACCAGATGTTAGGGTTAGGGAGAAGGACATTCCCTTGTTTGTTCCCGAAGAGGCGGAGAGCTTCTTCGAGCATTTTGAAAAAATAGCCAGCATCAAGGAGTGGCCACAGGAGGAATGGGCCCAGCTGGTTCAGTTAAGATTGACCGGTGCAGCCAGGGAGGCATACACCCAATTGTCACTGGAAGAGTGCCAGGATTATGCCACAGTAAAGAGCAGCATATTGCGCTCGTTTCAGTTAACCCCAGAAGCTTATAGAAAGCGCTTCAGAGAGATGATCAAACTTGGAGCATGTACGTTTGCTGAGACAGCAAGAGATCTGGAAAGACGATTCCAGAAGTGGATTGAGGCTGCTGGAGTTGGATCTTACGCTGACCTGAAGCAACTGATGGTCATGGAGAAGTTCTTGGAGATGATGCATCCCGAAACAAAGTTCAAGATCCAAGAAGCAGGGATAAAGTAGGTGAAAGATGCCGCAGATAGGGCAGATATGATTACTGAAGCATACAAGAGCTTGCGGGAGAACAGAGTGCAGAATGAGGTGAGACGCAGCAATGGCAGACCCAGTGGAGTCTGGGGAGGAAGAAATTATGAAAGACCCAGAAGAGTCTGGAGTGAGAAAAATTTTGATAAATGGGCAGATAAAAGTAAGTACCCTAAAACTCAGAAGAGTAGGTCGCACACTTCATCTGAAAGTGAGGATGGAGGGGCTAAACGAGAAACTAATCGTTATCCAGGGAATCAAGAGTCCAGTAAAGCCCCACAGAGTACGAGTAGTACGTCTGGCCCGAGGAACCCCAATACGAGTGGGCAGAGTCAGAGCTACTCTGGTACGTATAGGAGAGATTTCTCCCAGATGAGATGTTACCAATGTAACGGATTGGGTCACGTGATGCGAGATTGTCGACAGGGCAAGAGAGTTGTGACCCTGGCCATGTGTGACCCCCGAGGTAAATATACTAATGTGTTCCGAGACAAACCACAGAGAGCGAACTTAGTGAACGAGAGGTATAAGCCGTTCATGAGCAAAGGTTGGATCAGTATAGGAGGCCAACCTGAGGTAGAAGTGGGTATCTTAAGAGATACCGGAGCTAATCAGAGCTTGATTGCGAGAAGCCTGATTGGGAATAATCGACGGTTAGCTGGCAGGAGTAAGATGAGAGTATATGGGTTATTGTCTGAGAGTGACATGCCCGTATGTACTGTCCAGCTAAGGTCGGAATATGTGTCGGCGGAGGTGATGTTGGGAGTGTGCCCTGACATACCTGTTCCAGGAGTCCAAGTGATCCTGGGGAATGACTTGTGTGGGACAAAGGTGTTGCCAAGAGTCATAGCGGAGACTGTGCCAGAGGAGTGCCCAGAAGGCCACGGCACGGGTGGGACACCTGAGAGTGTGAACCTGACTGACATCCGAGAAGATGAGTCAGGAGACCGCCAAGCCATTGAAAACCCCGTCTCGGTAGTGACGAAGACAGAGGTGGCCGACAAGGAAGACGCTGGAGAAGATGAGACACTGTCGATTAAACCGGTAGAAGATATCGATGTAGAAATAGCCTGGCTGTTTGATGAAGGTCCAGCCCAGGAGAATGAAGTCTCGGTGAGGTCAGAAGTGAGGATGACCCAGCCGAAGAAGAATACTGTGAAGAGAGCGGACCTGAGTAGAGCCCAGACTGCTGAAATTAAGAGTCGGAAGGTGAATGCAACTGTGCTGAGTAGGAATGAGGAAAGATGTGGACAGACTGAGGACGGAAGTAGAGCGTCAAGTTGTCCACGAGCACAGAGGCATATGGATAGTGGAGTTAAGTTGTTTGAGATGTCAGGAGTTGACATGTTCCACAGGAAACGTGAAGAAAAGATAGTGAAGAAGAGTGATAGCCGAGAAAATGAAAGGAGAAGAGACAGTATGTGTGGAGAGATGCTTACGAGCACTCTGGGAGAGGCAAAGCGACATGTACGGTCGAGTGCTGTTGGATGTAATATAGTGCCCGAAGAAACTTTTAAGGAACGAAGAAGAGTTGAAGGAGAAGAAATGGAGTTGTATAAAGATGAGAAATGTGGGAAGAGGATGATGATACAAGCATGGAGGAGTAGAAGAAAGCCGAGGACTCGATGGAAGTCAAACAGGATGATGTCTCGGATAAATGAGGAGACGAAAGGGAGAATCGTCGGTGAAGACGAGCGAGTGAAGTATGACGACAGGAGACGGAAGTATAATGGCAGTAGATGGAAGTGTGAAGACGACAGAGGAGGTACAGACAGTAGATGTCTGACTCTGGACGTGAAGAGAAGAAGACGAGGAAACGGAGGGTGGAGACAATAAGTAAAGTGGAGCGATGGAGTGCAGGCGTCCAGGGAGGACAGCCTAGCCAAGAGGTGCCAGAGAGGTCAAGTTGTTTGTGAGAAGGTCATGTTTCTGGCGAGTTGTGAGCCAGATGTTGGAAGGTGCAACGAACTAATTGTAGACTACTAAGGGAGTACGTAAGCAGATCAACCAGTCGAACCAGTCGGTTGAAGAACGAGACAGTGTAGTGGCGGATGTATTATCCCGAGCTTTGCCACTGGAATAACTCTCAAAAATAAGGGGAGGGGAGTGTTATGATCTCAGCCTACAGGAGAAACGAGTCTCCCTCCTTGAGAGTTATTCATCAAGCCTGACCTGATTAGAAGGTCTAGCGAATATTGAGGTGATAACGCATATGTAAAATAGTTGCTTGGATATGTGTAACAGTTTGAGATTATGGGCAATGAAGAAGAAAACAGATAAATGACTGGCGAGGAGATGTGGACATTTTGCTGGAGGCGTGAGGCTCGCTTCCGGAGGACCTTGACCTCACTTGAGTGCCAGACATCGCAGGGGGAAGCCGCGCTCCGTTTGAGCTCCCGCCAGAAGGGAACCCCTAGTGATATATCTCTAAGAGAAGAGAAGTGTGCAGATGTGCCAGCTGTGGAATTGAGCTGAGAACGTTGTGGTGTCAAGTCTTGGACGGCGAGGAGAGTTTAATAAGCTGCTCAGAGGCATTTTCGTGGGCTGTGTGGAGCGCCCTGACCAGACGCCGTCAGAGGGAAAGCGCCCTCGATCAGTTAATCTGTGGTAAGCACGATATACGCCAGTTCATAGTGATTGCTTGTAGTTGGTCGTGTGCCCAGCGACAGTAGCAATGTTTATTTATAAGTTAGACATGTTTTAATAAGGCAGAAAGCCTGAAATAGGAGAGTGAAGAGGGAGGAGCACGGAGCGACGTCCGTCCCCTCTGAGCTCTGACCGACGACTGAGGGAGCCCGGCTCCTGACGGAGGAAGACCCTCCCAGCGAGTGAGGACCGCCGCCGGTCGAGGTGGAGTATGGACCCGCCCAAAACGGGGGAGTCCACTCTCACTGTATGTAGAGGACAGATAGAGATTTAAGGCAAACATATTGTGTGATTATTTTTGTTTATGTGTTAAAGGGAAACATTTTATTGGAGTGTCGATGGGTTGCAGGTTTGTCTTTGGGGAAGAAGTTGCTGAGAACTTCGAAGCCAGCCTAGATGAAGTAATTGATGAGACTCCAAGGTAGTGGAGGCGAGGACCTCGAGCTGTGAGGAGAAACAGTGAAGAGGAGTGTCACGTGCTTCTGTAGAGGTGGAGAAGCACCATAGTTGCTCGGGGAAACTTCATGGTGTAGCAGCCAAGAGAGCTGTGGAGGACCCTAGCAGAAGGGTGAAGCACCGTAGTTGCTCAAGGAAACTTCATGATAGCAGCCTGGAGGAGCTGCAGAGGATCCTGGTAGTGAAGCCCGGAAGAGCCTAAAGATATTAGGGTAGTGAACTTCCAGAGGTGGAAGGGAAGTTCTGGTGGATTACTTGTAGGGAGTTGATAGTGTTTGGTTGTCATTAGCGTGCAAGACGCAGTGAGAGGTGAGTGACTGTTTGCATTCTTATGTCAGGGAGTGTTTTACACTGAAGTTTAGAGTTGCAGTCGTAGGCTTGATTACCTACAGATGTATGTGTTAGAGGACTGATAGAGTGATCGATTGATCATCGTTGTGTATCAATGAACATTTATACTGATATATGTTATTGCATTCAAGTGCTGATTTTCTATATATATATTATCTTGCTGATGGTGCAACAGTGTATGTAGACTTGATTAACTTGGGGAGGTTGATAGTATCAGGTGGTGAACCAGGAGATAGGATACCACTTGATAAGCTGATAATAGAGTTCTGATGGTGTTGGAGAGCAACCTGACTGTAATATTATAGAGTATAGGATTCATTATTATTATATGTGTGTATGTATCGTGTATGTGCTTCGTCCAGTAAATGTATCCCAATTTGCTGGTGTTTGCCCTTGTCCTAGTGAGGCTTCCCAGGAGGTAGTAAAGAAGGAGAGAGAGAGAGAAAGAACCAAGAACCACTGCCGTGGACAGGGTAAAAGGTAATACTAATAAGTCAAAAGGGGATTGAGGAGATCATATCACCTAAGGAGAGAGTGGGGAGTCACAGCGGCTCGAGTGGGTGTGTGCACGTGACAACGAGGCTAAGTGTTGGAGCTGCATCCCCTAAACGTGTGACGCTGAGCCCCTCTCCAAGAGCCAGAAGTGCCAAGGGTGATCTCCTAGTATAAGCACTCTACCGAGTTGTGGGTTGGGTTGTCCGTAGAGAAGGATCAACGACGACAACACCAACCAACCCACAGACTATAATACTCGACATCTACACATCTACACCTTCACGCAAACACCTGGAGCACTTCCGGACCAGAGGAGAGACTACCTCCCCGTCCTCAATGGTAGGGGGGCCCCTGTGAGGACACTGCCTCGTATCGTGGTTTTGAGCACAGAGCCCACACACAGGGTCATGTCGACAGTACTTAGAGACATGATGAGTACCGTGACATTTAAAGCAAACAACAAGGGGATATACCCAAGGTCTGATCGAACTTAATGGGATGAAACTTCCAAAGAAGGTGTAATGTTCAGGGGGAGATTCACTGCCTTTCCGAACAATGATGATCCTGTTGAGAGGATGACCGTCCTATGTATCCGTCTTGCCTTGTAGACCCCTTCAAGGTTATAAGCTATATCAAGAGGATATTCTTTGAGAAAACTTGTAACTAGATATTTCTTCAATTTTGTAGGGCGATTGATGATGTCTTCTCTAGTGAAAACAATATTACCAATCTTATAAACGTGAATGTTGGGCATCTTATGTCTCAACAATTACGTCCGAAACCCCTCTGACCCAGATCTGGAAGCGTATCCGCAAGATAGCGGATAAGTTCGTTCCCGATGTTTCACCGGTCCTTCACCTCCATGATACTCTTGTGGCGGACCCGTTGCAGGTCGCTTCCGAACTGGGTTCCCACTTTTCTTCTGTTAGCTCTGGTCTTCATCTTCCCCAATCTTTCCTTCTTCGTAAACCTGTCCTTGAGTCTCGTCCTTTAGATTTCTGCACTCATCTTCAGCTTCCCTATAATGATCCCTTCTCTCTCTCTGAACTTCGTTCTGCCCTGGCCCTCTGCGGTTCTACGGCGGCGGGCTCCGATGGTATTCATTATGAGATGCTTCGCCATCTCCCTCCGTGAACGTCTCAGTATTTACTGAGTCTGTATAATCGGATCTGGGAGTCGTCGTCAGTCCCTGAGGACTGGCTCGATGCCGTTGTCCTCCCTGTTCGAAAACCGGGGTCTCTGGGTACTTCCCCTAAGGACTTTCGCCCTATTGCTCTCACAAGTTGTGTCTACAAACTCTTTGAACGTATGGTTAACGTTCGTCTGATGTGGTTCCTGGAACACCATCACCTCCTCTCCCCTTCTCAATTTGGTTTCCGCAAGTGCCGCAGCACGACAGATGTCCTGGTGAACTTGGAGGTCTATATTCGTACTGCTTTTGCTGCGAAGACCTCCGTTGTTGCCGTCCTTTTTGACCTGGAAAAGGCTTACGACACCACTTGGCGATATCATATTCTATCTCAACTTCATTCTTTTGGCCTTCGTGGTCATCTCCCTCTCTTTCTCCGCGGCTTCCTCTCTCGTCGTTCCTTTCGGGTGCGCCTTGGTATCGCTCTCTCTGCCTCTTTTCAGCAATACGAAGGTGTGCCCCAGGGTAGTGTTCTGAGCACTACTCTTTTTCTGGTTGCCCTCAATGGTCTTCTTTTCTTTCTTCCTTCTGGTGTCTTCTCCACTCTCTATGTCGATGATCTTACCCTTTGCTGTCAGGGTGATGATTCGCCTCTCCTTCAGCGCCGGCTTCAACTTGCAATTGATGCCGTGTCATCTTGGGCCACCGATCATGGCTTCAAGTTCTCTACTTCTAAGACTTGTGCCATGACTTTTACGCGGAAACGGGTCGTTCTTCGTCCCTCTTTGTCACTTTATGGTCATCCCCTTGAATACAAAGATTCCGCGAAGCTTTTGGGGTTATTCCTTGACGCTCGTGTGTCTTGGTCTCCCCTTATCTCTTACCTCCGTGTTGAGTGCTCTAAGGCCCTTACCCTCCTTCGGGTCTTGTCCCATACTTCTTGGGGTGCAGATAGGCGCACTCTCCTTGCTTTACATTCCTCTCTCGTCCTGTCTAAGCTCGATTATGGTTGCCCTGCTTACTCGTCTGCTTCTCCTTCTACTCTTCGCCGTCTTGATGCTTTGCACCATACTGGGTTGCGCCTCAGTTCTGGTGCCTTTCGTTCGACTCCCATCCTTAGCTTGTATGTTGACACTGGCTTCCTGTCTCTCCAGGACCGCCGTGATCGCTACTGTCTTCGCTATCTTGCGAGGTCCTTGCAACATCCTTCCTCTCGCCTCTGTCGTGCTTTAACTTTTACCCCTCCTGCGGTTCCTGTTCCTCTTCACCACCTCCCTCTTTCTGTCCGGTTATCTCGCCTACAGGATTCTCTTTCCGTTCGTATTTCTGATGTTTCTCCTCGTGTTGTTCCTTCTTTGCCCCAGTGGAGAGTCCCTCTTCCGCGGTTTTGTACATCCTTGACCCGTATCACTAAAGCTTTTACCCCTCCTATGGTTCTAAAACGCCTTTTCCTTGAGCACTTTTCTTCTCACTCCCGCTCCGTTTCTGTCTTCACCGATGGGAAAAAGGCTGCGGATGGTGTTGGCTACTCTGTTGCTTTTCCTGATCGCACTTATATGTGTCACTTACCTCCGGAGACTAGCATCTTTACAGCGGAGCTTTATGCTATTCTCTATGCTCTTCGTCTCCTGCTTTCTCGTTGTCAGTCTTCCTTTGTAGTTGTTGTTGACTCTCGTAGTGCCCTCATGGCTCTCGGGTCCTTTAATCCGGTTCATCCAGTAGTTGTCGAGATCCAGCATTGGCTGTTTCTTGTTCACAGTAAATTTAAGTCGGTTGAGTTTTGTTGGGTTCCCAGCCATATTGGTGTGTCTTTAAATGAGCATGCGGATGCTGCCGCCAAGGAAGCTGTCCGCTCTTGCCCCATCTCTTGTAAAGATATTCCTTATTCCGACTTTTACCCGGTTATCCATTCCTCCGTTCTTACCCGTTTCAGACTTCTTGGTCGTCTGTTACTGGTAACAAGCTACGTACTCTTAAATGTTGTGTTTCCTCGTGGCCGTCCTCCTGCCACCGTAACCGGCGTTGGGAAACAGCTCTGGCGAGGTTGCGTATTGGCCATAGTCGCTTAACCCATTGTCACTTGATGGAGCGCCGCCCTGCTCCTTATTGTCCTAGTTGCATTGTCCCTCTTACGGTCGTGCATGTCCTTCTTGAATGTCCTGACTTCCAGGACGAGCGTGTGTCTTGCTTTCCGACCGCCCCTCGCGGTCTCCTGTCCCTCAATATAATTCTTGGTGGCTCGGATACTTTTGATATCGTTCGCCTTATGCGTTTTTGTTCCCGTATTGGCATCCTTGGTGATATTTAGCGCCCTCTGATTATTCTGCACATTTGATGGTGCTACATAGCCTTCCCGGTTTGGTGCCTTCTTTTGATAATTACTTACTTACATCTGACCTTGGCCTAACTGCTTTGGTGGGATGTGACTTCTGACCTTGGCCTAACTGCTTTGGTGGGATGTGATCGCTGAACTTGACCTAACTGCTTTGGTGGGATGTGACTGATGGCATTAAATAACTGTCTGGGTGGGATGTGACTGCTGACTTTGGCTTAACTGTCAGGGTGGGAATGTGACTGTTGACTTTGGCTTAACTGTCAGGGTGGAATGTGACTGCTGACATTGGCTTAATTGTCTGGGTGGGATGTGACTGCTGACTTTTACTTAACTGTTTGGATGAAATGTGACTGCAGATCATTGCTTAACTGTTTGGGTAGGATATGAATGCATGTATGAACAGTGCTAACTGACGGTTCTTTTATGAACAGAGATAACAGACGGTTCATGCATGAACAACGTTCATTGAGGATTCTTACGTGAACTGTGTTGACTGACGGTTCATATATGAAAATTGTTTACTGACGTTTCATATAGGAACAGTGTTGACTGACAGTTCATGTATGAACAGTGTAGACTGAAAGTTCATGAATGAACAGTGTTGACTGAGGGTTCATGTATGAAAAATGTTGACTGAAGGTTACCTGTTTGATGGGGTTCTGGGAGTTCTTCTACTCCCCAAGCCCGGCTCGAGACCTGGCTTGACTTGACTTGTGAGAGTTTAGTCCTCCAGGCTGTTGCTTGGAACGGCCCGCAGGCCCACATACCCATCACAGCCCGGTTGGTCCGGCACTCCTTGAAGAAAACAATCTAGTTTTCTCTTGAAGATGTCCACGGTTGTTCCTGCAATATTTCTGATGCTCCCTGGTAGGACATTGAACAACCGAGGACCTCTGATGTTTATACAGTGTTCTCTGATTGCGCCTATGGCACCTCTGCTCTTCACTGGTTCTATTCTGCATTTTCTTCCATATCGTTCACTTCAGTACGTTGTTATTTTACTGTGCAGATTTGGGACCTGTCCCTCCAGTATTTTCCGTATATATTATTTGGTATCTTTCTCGTCTCCTTTCTATTGAGTACATTTGGAGAGCTTTGAGACGATCCCAATAATTTAGGTGCTTTATCTCATCTATGCATGCCGTATATGTTCTCTGTATTCCCTCTATTTCAGCAATCTCTCCGGCTCTGAAGAGGGAAGTGAATACTGAGCAGTACTCGAGACAGGACAACACAAGTGATTGGAAGAGTACAACCATTGTGATGGGATCTCTGGACTTGAAGGTTCTCGTAATTCATCTTATCATTTATCTGGCTGACGCAATACTTGCTTGGTTATTTTCCCTAAACGTTAGGTCGTCGGACATCATTATTCCCAAATCCTTGACATGCTGTTTTCCAACTATGGGCAGATTCGATTGTGTTTTGTACCCTGTATTATGTTTCAGATCCTCATTTTTGCCGTATCTGAGTACCTGGAATTTATCACCATTAAACATCATGTTATTTTCTGCTGCCCAATCGAAAACTCTATTTAAGTCTGTTTGTAGTTTGTCAATGTCTTCAGCAGAGGTAATTTTCATGCTGATTTTTGTATCTGCAAAGGATGATACAAAGCTGTGACTTGTATTTTTGTCTATATCTGATATGAGAATAAGGAACTGCAGTGATGCAAGGACTGTAACTTGAGGTACAGAGCTTTTAACTGTGCTCGGACTCGATTTTACTTGATTAACTGTTACTCTTTGTGTTCTGTTCTACAGGAAATTGAGTATCCAGCGTCCTACTTTACCAGTTATACCCATTGATCTCATTTTGCGTGCAATCACTCCATGGTCACATTTGCCTTTGCAAAGTCAGTGTATATAACATCTGTATTTTGTTATTCTTCTAAAGCCTCAGTGATTTTGTCATAGTGGTCAAGTAGCTGTGAGAGGCGTGATCTTCCTGCTCTAAATCCATGTTGGCCTGGATTGTGGAGGTCATTGGTTTCCATGAATCTAGTGACCTAACTCCTGATCACTCTCTCAAATACTTTTATTATGTGGGACGTTAGTGCAACTGGTCTATAATTCTTTGCCAATGCTTTTCTACCTCCCTTGTGTAGAGGGGCTATGTCTGCTGCTTTCAGCTCATCTGGTATCTCCCCCGTGTCCAAACTCTTCGTCCACACTATACTGAGTGCCTGTGCTACTGGCGCTTTGCATTTCTTTATAAATATTGAATTCCATGAGTCTGGACCCGGAGCTGAGTGCATGGGCATATTGTCAATTTCTCTTTCAAAATCTGCTACGCTCGTATTGATATCAGTTATATTTACAAGTGTTTGGATATCACTCTTAAAGAAATTGTCCGAATCTTCTACTTTCATGCTGTGTATCGGAGTGCTAAACATGTCCTCATACTGCTTTTTAGGATTTCACTAATTTCTTTGTCATCCTCAGTGTATGAACCTTCACTAATACGAATAGGTCCAATACTGACAGTGGTTTTTGCTTTAGATTTAGCATATGTGAAGAAATATTTTGGGTTTTTCTTTATTTCTTGAATTGCTTTCTGTTCTAGTTGCCTTTCTTCAGTCTGATAGGAATGCTTCAGTCTCTGTTCATTTTTTTAATCTCCCTGTTTAAATTATTTCTTCTTTGTATGGAGAGTCGTGTCTGCTTAAGCATTTCTGTTAATTTCTTCCTTCTTTTGTAATGTCGTCTGCACTCTCTTTCTACATTTGACCTCTTTCTTTCAGGCTTTCCTCAAAGGAACATGTTTCAGACAGACTTCATATGCTTCAGAAGTCAGGTTTTCTATTCCTTGTGTAGGATTTTTATTTCTTAGAACATTTTCCCATTGAATGTTTGTAAGTTCCCTGTTTATTTTCTCCCAGTCTATCCTTTTATAATTAAAAATGAATTTATTGTATAACCCTTCTCGCTTGTTGTTTCTCTTGGGCCTACTACCGTTATTAATGCATTTCAATGAGCTTGTGGTCCGAGTACGTAGTGTCTGAGACAGTAATGTCTCTGATTAGCTCCTCATTGTTCGTGAATATCAGGTCCAGCGTGTTTTCGTTCCTAGTTGGTTCTGTAATCTGCTGACTGAGCGAGAATTTGTCACAGAATCTCAATAGTTCTCTGACCTGTGGTTGGTTATTTCCAGGTTGATTTCCTGCTATAATGTTATTGTTTACTATTCTCCATTTTAAACTGGATAGATTGAAGTCTCCAAGGAAGATAATATCTGGTCCTGGGTTTGCTAGGTTATCAAAGGATATTCTCTATTTTGTGGATCTGTTCAGTGAATTCCTCAACTGTTGCATCTGGCGATTTGTATAATAAAATAATAAGTAAATCAATATTTTCTACCTTGATTCCAAATACCTCTACCTCCTCATTGGACGAGTTCAGGAGCTCTGTGCATGCCAACTCCTCTTTAATATACAGACCATCTCCTCCACTTGACTTAATTACTCTGTCAAATCTGTATGTGCATGAGTTCATGCATGAACAGTGTTACTGACGGTTCATGTATGAACAGTGTTACTGACAGTTCATGTATGAACAGTGTTACTGACGGTTCATGTATGAAGTGTTACTGACGGTTCATGTATGAACAGTGTTACTGACGGTTCATGTATGAACAGTGATGACTGACGGTTCATGTATGAACAGGGAAAACCGACGGTTCATGTATGAACAGTGATGACTGACGGTTCATGTATGAACAGTGATGACCGACGGTTCATGTATGAACAGTGTTGACCGACGGTTCATGTATGAACAGTGTTGACCGACGGTTCATGTATGAACAGTGTTGACCGACGGTTCATGTATGAACAGTGTTGACCGACGGTTCATGTATGAACAGTGTTGACCGACGGTTCATGTATGAACAGTGTTGACCGACGGTTCATGTATGAACAGTGTTGACCGACGGTTCATGTATGAACAGTGTTGACCGACGGTTCATGTATGAACAGTGTTGACCGACGGTTCATGTATGAACAGGGAAGACCGACAGTTCATGTATGAACAGTGTTGACCGACGGTTCATGTATGAACAGGGAAGACCGACGGTTCATGTATGAACAGTGATGACCGACGGTTCATGTATGAACAGTGATGACCGACGGTTCATGTATGAACAGTGTTGACCGACGGTTCATGTATGAACAGTGTTGACCGACGGTTCATGTATGAACAGTGTTGACCGACGGTTCATGTATGAACAGTGTTGACCGACGGTTCCTGTATGAACAGTGTTGACCGACGGTTCATGTATGAACAGTGTTGACCGACGGTTCATGTATGAACAGTGTTGACCGACGGTTCATGTATGAACAGTGTTGACCGACGGTTCATGTATGAACAGTGTTGACCGACGGTTCATGTATGAACAGGGAAGACCGACAGTTCATGTATGAACAGTGTTGACCGACGGTTCATGTATGAACAGGGAAGACCGACGGTTCATGTATGAACAGTGATGACCGACGGTTCATGTATGAACAGTGATGACCGACGGTTCATGTATGAACAGTGTTGACCGACGGTTCATGTATGAACAGTGTTGACCGACGGTTCATGTATGAACAGTGTTGACCGACGGTTCATGTATGAACAGTGTTGACCGACGGTTCATGTATGAACAGTGTTGACCGACGGTTCATGTATGAACAGTGTTGACCGACGGTTCATGTATGAACAGTGTTGACCGACGGTTCATGTATGAACAGTGTTGACCGACGGTTCATGTATGAACAGTGTTGACCGACGGTTCATGTATGAACAGTGTTGACCGACGGTTCATGTATGAACAGTGTTGACCGACGGTTCATGTATGAACAGTGTTGACCGACGGTTCATGTATGAACAGTGTTGACCGACGGTTCATGTATGAACAGTGTTGACCGACGGTTCATGTATGAACAGTGTTGACCGACGGTTCATGTATGAACAGTGTTGACCGACGGTTCATGTATGAACAGTGTTGACCGACGGTTCATGTATGAGCAGTGTTGACCGACGGTTCATGTATGAACAGTGTTGACCGACGGTTCATGTATGAACAGTGTTGGCCGACGGTTCATGTATGAACAGTGTTGACCGACGGTTCATGTATGAACAGTGTTGGCCGACGGTTCATGTATGAACAGTGTTGACCGACGGTTCATGTATGAACAGTGTTGGCCGACGGTTCATGTATGAACAGTGTTGACCGACGGTTCATGTATGAGCAGTGTTGACCGACGGTTCATGTATGAGCAGTGTTGACCGACGGTTCATGTATGAACAGTGTTGACCGACGGTTCATGTATGAACAGTGTTGGCCGACGGTTCATGTATGAACAGTGTTGACCGACGGTTCATGTATGAACAGTGTTGGCCGACGGTTCATGTATGAACAGTGTTGACCGACGGTTCATGTATGAACAGTGTTGGCCGACGGTTCATGTATGAACAGTGTTGACCGACGGTTCATGTATGAACAGTGTTGACCGACGGTTCATGTATGAACAGTGTTGACCGACGGTTCATGTATGAACAGTGTTGACCGACGGTTCATGTATGAACAGTGTTGACCGACGGTTCATGTATGAACAGTGTTGACCGACGGTTCATGTATGAACAGTGTTGGCCGACGGTTCATGTATGAACAGTGTTGACCGACGGTTCATGTATGAACAGTGTTGGCCGACGGTTCATGTATGAACAGTGTTGACCGACGGTTCATGTATGAACAGTGTTGGCCGACGGTTCATGTATGAACAGTGTTGACCGACGGTTCATGTATGAACAGTGTTGGCCGACGGTTCATGTATGAACAGTGTTGACCGACGGTTCATGTATGAACAGTGTTGACCGACGGTTCATGTATGAACAGTGTTGACCGACGGTTCATGTATGAACAGTGTTGACCGACGGTTCATGTATGAACAGTGTTGACCGACGGTTCATGTATGAACAGTGTTGACCGACGGTTCATGTATGAACAGTGTTGACCGACGGTTCATGTATGAACAGTGTTGACCGACGGTTCATGTATGAACAGTGTTGACCGACGGTTCATGTATGAACAGTGTTGGACCGACGGTTCATGTATGAACAGTGTTGACCGACGGTTCATGTATGAACAGTGTTGGCCGACGGTTCATGTATGAACAGTGTTGACCGACGGTTCATGTATGAACAGTGTTGGCCGACGGTTCATGTATGAACAGTGTTGACCGACGGTTCATGTATGAACAGTGTTGGCCGACGGTTCATGTATGAACAGTGTTGACCGACGGTTCATGTATGAACAGTGTTGACCGACGGTTCATGTATGAACAGTGTTGACCGACGGTTCATGTATGAACAGTGTTGACCGACGGTTCATGTATGAACAGTGTTGACCGACGGTTCATGTATGAACAGTGTTGACCGACGGTTCATGTATGAACAGTGTTGACCGACGGTTCATGTATGAACAGTGTTGACCGACGGTTCATGTATGAACAGTGTTGACCGACGGTTCATGTATGAACAGTGTTGACCGACGGTTCATGTATGAACAGTGTTGACCGACGGTTCATGTATGAACAGTGTTGACCGACGGTTCATGTATGAACAGTGTTGACCGACGGTTCATGTATGAACAGTGTTGACCGACGGTTCATGTATGAACAGTGTTGACCGACGGTTCATGTATGAACAGTGTTGACCGACGGTTCATGTATGAACAGTGTTGACCGACGGTTCATGTATGAACAGTGTTGACCGACGGTTCATGTATGAACAGTGTTGACCGACGGTTCATGTATGAACAGTGTTGACCGACGGTTCATGTATGAACAGTGTTGACCGACGGTTCATGTATGAACAGTGTTGACCGACGGTTCATGTATGAACAGTGTTGACCGACGGTTCATGTATGAACAGTGTTGACCGACGGTTCATGTATGAACAGTGTTGACCGACGGTTCATGTATGAACAGTGTTGACCGACGGTTCATGTATGAACAGTGTTGACCGACGGTTCATGTATGAACAGTGTTGACCGACGGTTCATGTATGAACAGTGTTGACCGACGGTTCATGTATGAACAGTGTTGACCGACGGTTCATGTATGAACAGTGTTGACCGACGGTTCATGTATGAACAGTGTTGACCGACGGTTCATGTATGAACAGTGTTGACCGACGGTTCATGTATGAACAGTGTTGACCGACGGTTCATGTATGAACAGTGTTGACCGACGGTTCATGTATGAACAGTGTTGACCGACGGTTCATGTATGAACAGTGTTGACCGACGGTTCATGTATGAACAGTGTTGACCGACGGTTCATGTATGAACAGTGTTGACCGACGGATCATGTATGAACAGTGTTGACCGACGGATCATGTATGAACAGTGTTGACCGACGGATCATGTATGAACAGTGTTGACCGACGGATCATGTATGAACAGTGTTGACCGACGGATCATGTATGAACAGTGTTGACCGACGGATCATGTATGAACAGTGTTGACCGACGGATCATGTATGAACAGTGTTGACCGACGGATCATGTATGAACAGTGTTGACCGACGGATCATGTATGAACAGTGTTGACCGACGGATCATGTATGAACAGTGTTGACCGACGGATCATGTATGAACAGTGTTGACCGACGGATCATGTATGAACAGTGTTGACCGACGGATCATGTATGAACAGTGTTGACCGACGGATCATGTATGAACAGTGTTGACCGACGGATCATGTATGAACAGTGTTGACTGACGGATCATGTATGAACAGTGTTGACTGACGGATCATGTATGAACAGTGTTGACTGACGGATCATGTATGAACAGTGTTGACTGACGGATCATGTATGAACAGTGTTGACTGACGGATCATGTATGAACAGTGTTGACTGACGACTCATGTATGAACAGTGTTGGCCTACGGTTCATGTGTTAACCTAGACATTATAATTAAACCCGCGGATAAAGGCGGTACTGTAGTAGTCTGGAGAAAAACGAACTACACAAAGAAAATGGCAAGGCACCTCTCAGACGAGACGACTTACAAATAAATACAGCAGGGCCAAACAGCCCTGGAGAACGCCAGGACAAGGAGCAGAAACCTGGTCCTGAAATTCTTTAACAATAAACAAGCAAACTCAACAGGAGGCATAGTCAGCGCAGCAGCAAGAGACTATTACCTTGCCTTTAAAGCAGAGCTTCCGAACCTATACCTCCTTCCTAAGATTCATAAAGATTTACACCCTCTTACAGGCACATGGCAGGACAGACCAGTCCTTAGCGATTGTATAGCACCAACTCGCCCAATTGACTTGATCTGCACAGCATTACTAAATCCCTTCTCTCTCTTTTAGATGAACGTCTGAAAGACACAACTGATCTTTTGCTGAAACTGAGGAATTTGAATGCAAGCAGAGGACCCGTCCCAGAGAACACGACCCTGTTCTCCCTCGACATAGTCTCCCTCTACCCAAGCATCCCCCAACGAGAGGCAGCGAGATTGGTCTCGACGTACTTCGACGACCATAAACACCTCATACGCCAGCCCCTCAGAGACGCAGGAGTTTGGAGGTCCCCAATCAAGGGCCCTCCTCTACCTCTCAAGGACAACTCTCTACCCTACTCCTTAGGTCTACGTTTGAAGAGGATAAAAAGCCTTGAAGACACACTTGCTACTCAACTTCTAGACCTCTGGGACATGTTCTCAGCCAGAGGATACCCAGAACGAGTAATAGCAACGGCTAAAAACAAACTAGACCTGAAGACGAGGTCAGAGCTCCTCATACAGGCCCCCACTCCAGACCTTCATTCAAGATGGATCCTCCCATCGCTGTATTTTAACGGCCTAGCAAGCCCTCTCCATAATGCCCTGACTGACATCTGGACCTGGCTGAGAAACACCTATGGGGACCACCCTTCTTGGCTTAGGTTTGCCCAATCACCTCCAATGCTGGCCTGGAGACGAGGAAAGTCACTTAAGGATCATCTAGTACATTCCTGCCTCGACAGGACACACTGTCTTTAACCAAACCTGACACAGACCGATGGTGCAAGAGAATACCCCCTGGTTCCCTGAGTTGGGGCCAGGAGGTTGAGAGGGCCCCACAACATAATACCTAAACCCGAGAAGACAAAAGTACTAGGCATCGAATGGAATATGACAGCAGATCAGTTGACAATCAAGTAGGTGGAGCCAAATACCACCGACCTAACAATGAGAAAATTACTATCACAAGTCAACAAACCCTTCGACCCATTGGGATTATTAAGTCCAATCTTAATTAATAGGAAGTTGATAATGCAGGAATGATGGCAACAAAAGATAGGCTGGGATGATCTTCTAACACCTACCTTACAAGAAAAATGGCAAGGGCTAGTGAAAGAGTTAAGTATCTTAGTCTGTCAATTTCCCTCGGAACACAGTAAGTGATAGGGAACCAATTAAGCTACATGTATTCTGTGATGCCTTAGGAAAGGCTTATGGCACAGTAGCTTACAAGGTCTCAAATGGGCAAGCCAATTTGCCCACATCAAAGGCCAGAGTGGCACCGTTAAAGAAACGATCATTGCCACAATTGGAATTTACAGCCTTACTGCTAGATGAAAGATTGGCTCATTATCTGATCAAGGCCTTAAACAACATCCACTTTGAAGAAACAGTGGTATGGTCAGATAATGAGGCAGTGCTACAGTGGGTGAAAAACAATAATAGTAAAAATCCTTACGTGAGTAACCGCGTTAAGAAAATATGAGAGTTATCGGCAGGGTACAAACTGAGATATGTACCCACCAAAGAGAGTCCAGCTGACTATCTCTCCCGAGACCTGACTTTACAGCAATTAACAAAGGCAGAGATGTGGTTCAATGGACCTCAGTGGCTAGTCAGTGACCAGTGGCCTAAACAAAAGCCACAAGTCATTGTGACCAATGTTACTGTTCCCACTAAGAACCAAGAACTACCTCGGACTTTGGTAATTGATCCTAATCGGTACTCTGAACTGAACAAACTAATAGGTGTCACCCAAGTAGTGTTTGATTTTCTAAAGAAAATAGGAATCAAGCATAAATTCCCTAGTGCCCTAAGGTACCGGGTCAAAAGAGCTAAGACAGACACATTCGGGACAGAATTTGACAATGTTCTTAAGAATCTACAAAATGATCTGAGTCTCTGGGTAGATACCAACAATTATAACATAATCAGATGCAGACGCCGCTTACAGCATGCGGACATAGATCTGGAAGCAAAAAATCTAATAATGCTTCCTCATCACCACATAGTAAGCAAACTAACTGTGTTACACATACACACATACAACACTCTGCATGGTGGGTTATTAGATACTCTCACAGACTTAAGACAACAGTACTGGCTACCCCAAGGTAGGCAGACAGTATAATCCACAATTAAATCCTGTGTTATTTGCCGAAGATACGATGCCAGAGTGTGTCCATATCCAGGCCCTCCTCCACTTCCAAAGGAACGCGTTGTACATATTCGTCCCTTTGAGACTCCAGGAGTAGATTTCACAGGAGCACTAACAGGCCCCAAGGACAAAAAAACCAGTAAAGGCATATATCTGTCTTTTCACTTGTTCACTTGTGCCACAAGGGCAGTCCATCTCTAGAAGTGACTCCCGATATAAGTGCCGAGTCATTCTTACAGGCTTTCCGCAGGTTTGCTTCACGTAGATCCTGTCCTAAGTTAGTGATCTCAGACAATGGGGTCCAATTCAGTGGCAGGAGAAGTATGTCTGAGGAAAATCTGGACACACCCAAAGGTGCACACATCCCTAAATCAACGACAGTGCCACTGGAAAATCATAACTCCCGGAGCACCATGGCATGGAGGCTTCAACGAACGCATGATTGGTACAGTGAAACGTTCTCTACGGAAAACTCTACACTGCCAAAAGATTGACCTACAGGAGCTCCAAACCGTAGCCATAGAGTTAGAAGCATGAGTTAATAACCGACCACTTACCTACCTCTCTGATGTTTTGCAGCATGAACCATTAAGTCCAGCTCATCTGATGTATGGGAGACCTCTCAACACCTTAGTGTCCCTTATGGACGAGGAACCAGAGGATCTTTCATATGTCCGAGAGAGTGATTTGGTTCAACGTTTCAAACATCTATCAGGGGTGATAGATGCTCTGAGGGAGTATCATTATGGGGCGAACAACCCCTTCAACAGAATTAACTTGAACCATCGTGACATAGTTCTGGTGGACAACAATGGGCCACGCTCAGAGTGGCCTATAGGCCAAATCATCTCTGTTCATCCAGACAGCCAGGGCATCTTGAGAATAGTGAAAGTAAAATGCCGAGGCAATACTACTCTCAAAACATTAGAGAAATTAGTCCTTTAGAACTGGCAGAAAAAGAAGACGTTCAACGACTTCCAGCACCCGAAACGCCAGTACGGGACATCCGTCCCCAAAGGACTGCAGCACAACATTGCAAACTCAAATTAAAGCAACACTATAATTCCAAAGAAGAGGAATAAAGTGATCGCAGTCCTTACCGGGACTTCGACCCGTGTTCCTAAGGAATGTGTCAGAAATCCGACACACAAAATAACATTAGTTACCCATTAAAGAAATCAGAGAACGGGTATTTTGTGACGTCAACAACAAGATGTATCTTTATATTAACTCTATTTCTTTTAAACAACAGTCTAGTGTTTAAAGTTAATAAAAAATTGTTCACTAGGACTGAATATAATTTCCAACACCAGGAATATAGCTTAACTCTCTATTCCTTAATCATAAATAGTACCACCAAATATTTTAGGACGTCTCCCGTAGGGCGTCGCCACGAACACAACATAATCATAACAAAATAACACGAAACGAGTGCTCCTGAGAGTTGTGATACTAGTCTCGCACGATAGACTTACTCTATCCCAAGAGATCAACAACAGCAACACCTCTGCTACAAACAGCAGCACTTGAGTATCCGACTACCTTGTATTCTGTTTTATTTGATGCATCATTTAATATAGATTGGTGGCCGGTTATTAGCATATTAGCAAACCCATAACCAAGTACGTTTACTCAGCTCAATACACACACATATTTAATGCCATACCTGTACTTTTATGTTTAGGGAACCATTATTAATTCCTTACATCCCAAACAGGTAATTGTGAAGGAAGTTAGTGAAGCATGAAGCTGGCTCTCACCATATTTATAGGAATTGTTACCTGCTGTACATCAAGCCTTGAAGGCCTCCAGATAGCCGTCATTCGTGGCACTCTGAGGCACAGGGCCACACTCAATTCTGATGCTACAATTACACAGCCTTAGCAGACCCCACTAACGGTATCAGATAAGGCCCTTTGGTGTTTAATACTGTAGTATAATAGTAGATTAGACCACCATATGTGGTATGATTTATAATTTATATATCAAGGACTAGGTAAATAGTAAGTAAGTAATTATCAAAAAGAAGGCGCCAAACTGGAAGACTATGTAGCACCATCAAATGCGCGGGATAATCAGAGGGCGCTAAACATCACCAAGGATGCCAATACGAGAACAGAAACGCATAAGGCGAACGATATCAAACGTATCCGAATCATCAAGAATACTATCGAGAGACAAGCGATCGCGAGGGATGGTCGGAAAACAAGACACACACTCGTCCCGGAAGTCAGGACATTCAAAAAGGATATGCACGACTGTAAGAGGGACAATGCAATTAGGACAATAAGGAGCAGGGCATCGCTCCATCAAGTGACCATGAGATAAGTGAGTATGGCCAATACGCAACCTTGCTAGAGCCATTTCCTATCGCCGGTTACGGTGGTAGGAGGACGGCCACGAGGACATACAACTTTCAAGAGAATGTAGTTTGTTACCAGTTACAGAAGACCAACAAGCCTGCCAACGGGTAAGAATGGAAGAACAGATAACCGGGTAAAAGTCGGAATGAGGAATACCTTTACGAGAGATGGGACAAGAGCGGACAGCCTCCCTAGCGGCAGCATCCGCACGCTCATTTAAAGACACACCAATATGGCTGGGAACCCAATAAAACTCAACCGACTAAAATTTACTGTGAACAAGAAACAGCCAATGCTGGATCTCGACAACCACTAGATGAACCGGATTAAAGGACCCGAGAGCCATGAGGGCACTATGAGAGTCAACAGCAACAACAAAGGAAGATTGACAACAAGAGAGCAGGAGACGAAGAGCATAGAGAACAGTATAAAGCTCCGCTGTGAAGATGCTAGTCTCCGGAGGTAAGCGACACATAAGTGTGATCAGGAAAAACAACAGTGTAGCCAACACCTTCCGCAGACTTAGACCCATCAGTGAAGAAGGAAACAGAGTGGGAGTGAGAAGAAAAGTTCTCAAGGAAAAGGCGTTTTAGAACCGTAGGAGGGGTAAAAGCTTTAGGGATGCGGGTCAAGGACATACAAAAATGCGGACGAGTGACTCTCCACGGGGGCAAAGAAGGAACTACACAAGGAGAAATATAAAATTACGAACGGAAAGAGAATCCTGTAAGCGAGATAACCGGACAGAAAGAGGGAGGCGGTGAAGAGGAACAGGCACCGCAGGAGGGGTAAAAGTTAAAGCACGACAGAGGCGAGAGGAAGGATGTTGCAAGGACCGCGCTAGACAGCGAAGACAGTAGCGATCACGGCGGTCCTGGAGAGATAGAAAGCCAGTGTCAACATACAAGCTGAGGACGGGAGTCGAAGGAAAGGCACCAGAACTGAGGCGCAACCCAGTATGGTGCAAAGCATCAAGACGGCGAAGAGTGGAAGGAGAAGCAGACGAGTAAGCAGGGTAACCATAATCGAGCTAAGACAGGACGAGAGAGGAATGTAAAGCAAGGAGAGTGCGCCTATCCACTCCCCAAGAAGTATGGGACAATACCCAAAGGAGGGTAAGGGCCTTAGAGCACTCAACACGGATGTAAGAGATATGAAGAGACCAAGACAGACGAGTGTCAAAGAATAACCCCAAAAGCTTCGCAGAATCTTTGTTCTCAAGGGGATGACCATAAAGTGACAAAGAGGGACGAAGAACGACCCGTTTCAGAGTAAAAGTCATGGCACAAGTCTTAGAAGTAGAGAACTTGAAGCCATGATCGGTGGCCCAAGACGACACGGCATCAATCGCAAGTTGAAGCCTGTGTTGAAGGAGAGGCGAATCATCACCCTGACAGCAAAGGGTAAGATCATCGACATAGAGAGCGGAGAAGATGCCTGAAGGAAGAGAGGAAAGAAGACCATTGAGGGCAACCAGAAAAAGAGTAGTGCTCAGAACACTACCCTGGGGCACACCTTCGTATTGCTGAAAAGAGGCAGAGAGAGCCGTATCAAGGCGCACCCGAAAGGAACGACGAGAGAGGAAGCTGCGGAGAAAGAGAGGGAGATGACCACGAAGGCCAAAAGAATGAAGTTGAGATAGAATATGATATCGCCAAGTGGTGTCGTAAGCCTTTCCAGGTCAAAAAGGACGGCAACAACGGAGGTCTTCGCAGCAAAAGCAATTCGATTGGTGCTTGGTGAACCTTCAAGTTCACCAGCACATCTGTTGTGCTATGGCATTTGCGGAAACCAAATTGAGAAGGGGAGTGGAGGTGATAGTGTTCCAGGAACCACATCAGACGAACGTTAACCATACGTTCAAAGAGTTTGCAGACACAACTTGTGAGGGCAATAGGGGGAAAGTCCTTAGGGGATGTTCCCAGAGACCCTGGTTTGCGAACAGGGAGGACAACGGCATCGAGCCAGTCCTGACGACGACTCCCAGATCCGATTATACAGACTCAGTAAATACCGAGACGTGTACGGAGGGAGATGGTGAAGCGTCTCATAATGAATACCATCGGAGCCCACCGTCGTAGAACCGCAGAGGGCCAGGGCAGAACGAAGTTCAGAGAGAGGGAGAAGGGATCGTTGTAGGGAAGTCGAAGACAAGTGCAGAAATCTAAAGGACGAGACTCAAGGACAGGTTTATGAAGAAGGAAAGATTTGGGAAGATGAAGACCAGAGCTAACAGAAGAAAAATGGGAACCCAGTTCGGTAGCGACCTGCAACGGGTCCGCCACAAGAGTACCACGGAGGTGAAGGACCGGTGAAACATCGGGAACAAACTTACCCACTATCTTGCGGATACGCTTCCAGATCTGTGGCAGAGGAGTTTCGGATGTAATGGTGGAGACATAAGATGCCCAATATTCACGTTTACCCATACAGATAGCCCTACGGGCCACCCACTCGCCTTCCGAAAGAAAGGAAAAGAATCGGCCGTCTGCCGACGGCGGTGTCTCTTCCAGGCTGCACGCTTACAGCAGACAGCCCGAGCACAGTCCGCATTCCACCAGGGAACGCACTTCCGTGGACCCTGAGAGGAAGAGCGAGGAATAGAGTGGAGGGCAGCGTCAAAGACAGTGTCATGAAAAAGGAGGCGAGGGAGAGGCAGAAGGGAGGGATCAGAGAGAGCAGCACTGAGGGTAAATAGGTTCCAGTCCGCTTTAGCAAACTGCCACCTAGGGAAGGAGAGGGGAGGGCGAAAAGAGAAAAAGGTAACAAGGATGGGGAAATGGTCACTGCCATGGAGGTCATCAAGAACCTGCAACGTGAAATCTAAGTAAAGAGAAGACGAGCAAAGAGAAAGATCAAGATAGGAAAGGGTGTGAGTCCGAGAGTCAAAATGCGTGGGCTCACCAGAATTCAGAAGAGACAGGGAAGAAGAGAGGATAAACGGCTCAAGAAGGAGACCCCAATGGGAATGTCGACAATTGAAATCACCCAACAGGAGCACAGGCTCCGGCAAGGAGTCCAGTAGGTGTTTCAGATCAGGAAGAGAAAGCAGGACACTCGGGGGGAGATAAATGGAACAGTGTACCATTTCCCCACAAAGATACGAGCAGCAGAACAATGGAGAGGCGAAGAAAAAGTAAGGGGACAAAGGGAACATCAGTGCTCATCAAGAGAGCAGAAGAGTTAGAAGCCCAAGCAATGGCTGGGGGTGGGGGAGAGAAAGGAATAGCCACGAAAGCGACCAGGACGAGCACCAAGCATCGGCTCCTGGAGACAGACACAAAAGGGCGAAAATCGCGAAATCAGAAGTTGAAGTTCAAGGAAATTGGCGTAATAACCCTGAACGTTTTATTGAAGAATAGACATCGATGGGAAGAGAAAGGACAACAGAGAACAAGGTAGAAACAAAGGCGAAAGAGCAACAGAGCACGTTAAAGAATATCAGGGTCGAGATCAGGGTCAGCAAAGTCAGGGTTAGGGGGCATGGGTAAACTGAGCAGAGACGGAGGGAAGGAAGTGGGAGAACAGACCAGAGGGGGACAGGCGCGGCCCAGAGGAGGAGGAGGAAGAAGAGATGGAGGCAATCGAGAGACGTAGTCAAGGACAGCAGCAGGAAGAGGGGAAGTAGAAAGAGGGGAGCGCACCTCAGCAAGGGCAGCAACCGAGAGGGAAGCAGGGGCCAAAGAAACCTCCATAGCAGGAACAGGGGGCGCAACCACCGAAATGGGAGGGGAAGGGGCGATAGAGTCAGAAGCATGGGCCGAGAAAGAAAGCGAAGCCTTCTTACCCGCCGGGGAGGAGGAAGGAGAGGAGCCAGGCTTACGCTTCTGACTTAATGAGACAAGTGTCCCAGCAACTACATACTGGACAACGGATTCCCGTGTCTCAACAGGAGAAGCTGAACGAGAGCACACACGACGGCCGTTAGGAGAGCAATGGACATCAGCCTGTACTGATAGGTGGCGGGGAAAGTCAAAATATGGAGGAGAATAATGGGAAATACGATCGGAGGGAGACGAGGAAGAAGACATAGGAGACATGACAGACTGGGCAGAAAGAAGGAGTACCCCAGACAGAAGACCAGGAGGGGGATCCTTCGGGACAGAACTCAAAGGAACAGAGGAGGGGGCTGTGGGTGTATCAGGGTCCAAGGCCCAGAAGCGGTTGAGGGTCTGAGGAAGGTGGGAAGGACAAGGAGACGAAGAGCGCAACACGCAAGCAAAAGAGACGTTAGCATAAGGCGGGAGCCGACGAACCTGGTGCCTCACCTCAGGAAAAGATAAACGCTCCCGGTGCTTCAAGTTGAGGACAGCTGCCTCAAGCTTGTAATGGATACATACATGGAAGAAAGTAGGATGGGCCTCACCGCAGTTGAGGCAGCGAGCCTAGGGAGAAGTGCACTCCGACTTAGAGTGACTTTTGCCCCCACACAAAGGACAGAGAGAGACAATCCCAGAGCAGCAGAGGGCACCATGCCCAAACCTCCACCACTTGTTAGAAAGCCTAGGAGAAGGAATGTACTCCTGGACAGAGCACCTGGCACCAGCAAGAA
Source organism: Procambarus clarkii (assembly GCF_040958095.1). Classification (NCBI taxonomy): domain Eukaryota; kingdom Metazoa; phylum Arthropoda; class Malacostraca; order Decapoda; family Cambaridae; genus Procambarus; species Procambarus clarkii. The sequence continues at coordinate 30,442,068 of NC_091198.1, forward strand.
TGACAGAGGGTGGAAGGGTCCTACCATCAAAGGTAATCTTCACAACCCGAAGGGGTTGACAGCGACGACCACGAGGGGGACGAGTAAACTTATCTACCTGGAAGACAGAATGGCCTTGGGCATCAATGATATCCCGAATATCATCGTGGCAGTCCTACAGATTCCAAACACCGGTCGCAACATGGGGCGGAAGGAGAATAGTGCCAACACTGGCACTCAACCGAGCGTTCTTTGAGACCCGAACAGGGATCTCGCCAAGGCAGGATAAGGCAGTCACGTGGGAAGCTGCATCCTGAGAAGGAGCAGCAACGACACGTGTACCAAGACGAGTGGGGTTGAAGGTAACAGACGCATCCACGGAAACAACAAGATGCCGATGGAGGTAGAAATCGTCAGGAGGCGCAGAATCAAGAGGGAGGAGATCAAAGTATTTGGCCCACGAAGCGGGATCAAACAAGGCCTGAGAACCGATATAGAATTTAATTTTAATTAGAATGGATCCGGTTTGATAAGGACCAAAATGTTGGGTATCTGGTGCTTTGACTCAAATATGGAATTATTTAATAAATCGAAGGACCATCCACTTTTGAGAAAAGAGGGAAAACAAATAAAGTTATTATAAGACTGACACTATAAAACCAGTGCTTATGTTAAAATTATTTAACAATCACTTAAAGAGAATGAATGGACTGTATTATTGATTAAAGTTAAAGCCTCAAATATCAACATTGGGGGGGGGGGGGTATTTCTAGAAGTTCATATATATCTAGGAACCAGTGTGGTTCATCATTAGTTCATTAATGGGGTTAGTAAAATAATAGAATCTGAACTAGAATGTAGATTCTAAGGAATCATGAAATATTAAATAATCAATATATTGAAAGATTATTAAACACTTTCACCCACCGATGACTAAGCATGGAGTCAAAAGTTTACTAGTTCAATACTCACTGATGACTAAGGAGGGCGTCAAAAATTAAAAACATTTGGTTTGTGAAAACTGCGGTTTTGGACATTATATGCATATACACTTGTAGGGATTTTCATTGCGAACACATTGATACCTAAATGAAAGACTTAGGATGAGAATTGAGGTAATAAAGTTGTAAAAAGTACACACACATTATTGTTCTTTATTGGCACTTACTGGGGTAACGCACCGTCACTATCTCTGTTTGCTGTGGGTGGTACGTCGGGCTTTTGGACTTTATATTTACATATAGGGAATTCTATTGTAAACTACAATGATTAAAAAATGAAAGACCTAAGACGAGAATTGAGGTGACCAAAGTGAAAAAAGTGTACACATTTCATTGCTCTTTAGCGCTCCCGGGTAGCTCTCTCTCACTTTGTCCGTTTTGTGCGGTGACATGCCGGGCTTTCGGACTTCACATGCATTTAAGTATGTAGAGAATTCTATTGCGAATACATTGATATCAAATTGGAAAACCTAGGATGAGAATTAAGGTGACAAAGTTGAAAAGAATATACACTTCTCAGTATTACCGCGCTCTCTAATGGACGGCCTGACGCTCCTCCCTGCTCTCATCACTTGCTTTCATCACATCGGCGGGTGGAGCGCGCCACGGTTTTTGACAATATATGCATATACTCCTGTTGGGAATTTTATTGCGAACACAATGATACCAAAATGAAAGACAGGACGAAAATTCAGGTGATCAAAGTGAAAGGAGAAACACATTTTATGGCTCTAGTGCGCTCCCGGGCAACTTGGGCTTTTTGAGTTTATTTGCTTTGAGTTCTGTAGAGCATTCTATTGCGAACACATTGATACAAAATTGAAAAACCTAGGACGAGAATTAAGGTGACAAAGTTGAAAAGAATCTACACTTTTCAGCATTACCGCACACTCCTGGGAGCTGAAGCGGAACGTCCAAAAACCACTAGGGTAGGAGAAATGCTCACTCGCTTAAAGTGCGAAAGTGTAAATCATAAGAAATAAGAAATGCAAACTTATTGTGTACTGAGCAGTAAATTATTGCGTTATATTATTCCTCTTGATCATCACATGTGGAAATATATAGAAATTAATAATTGCATTAGTCAAATTTTCTAGAAAACAAGATATAGTCTTATCTGTAAGACGACTTCACTAAGTCCGTTTCGCTACTCGTCGTCGTGATCACAAGGTCCCAATAAGGAAGAAACACCAGTGGTGAACATCGTAGATGAAGGAAGAAATACTTGGTTCATCCTCGTCTACACGCGTAATCAGGGAAATTTGAGTAGCAATTGACTAGGCAATAAATTATTCCAATATTCTTTGGAATTGTAATTAAAAACCTGTAAGAAACTAACGTGGTATTGGTGGTCTTCACACAACTTAACGACAGGCTACCCACAAATACACAATTTTGAATGACGCATCAAACCAAAAGGTATACTTAATGTAGGCGCGTTGGAACACAAAAGCCTGCCTATATCGCATCTGCCTGTCCCTGACGCTCACTGCTGTGGATGTGTGATTACGGGCCGTGAGTATAATTGTAGACGCACAATTAAACAGTTTGAGTACTGTAGACCACATGATGTTAAATGGCTGCCGTCTGTGGAGGCACGTGTGCACCACGCGACGCCTTGTATTGAATCCAGCCTCCCTCCTCCCACCATGCCCGGTCACGCATGCGCAGAGACACTCATAGCGATCCCGGACTTAACCATTTCGGTTTACTATTAATTATTTGGGGAACTGAAGGAGTACAATTTAAACTATCATCACCAATAAATATATTGGTTAATAATAACTTTTCTCGTAAGGCAATTGATCTAATTAACATTGCACAAATTGAACGAGAAGGGTTGACGTGTTTTTATTTTACGCCGTAGCAACATTTTACTGGAAAAATTAATTTGGTTAAATAGCCGAGCTCAGTACGCATAAACGTGCAAAAGGGTTAGTTCTTTGATAATAAACAATAATTTCAGAAAGAAAGAGTAATTAACTGAACTCTATATTTCTCCAACATGTGTGGGAGAATTCATGTTTTAGCCAGATGTTCCTCACGTCTTCACTCTGACTAGGAAGAATTTGGCAAATATGGCTTCGCAGTGGAAACATTAATGGAATTAATTCTACTTATTAGTAGTCTTAGTAATTACTATGGGTAATAATTAATTAGTAATTACACAATAATGATGTATTATAATACAAAAAATGATGAATTAGTGTCAAAATTTCCATCACATGTATGAACAATGATGACTGATGGTGAACCATCATGTCTGACGGTTCATGTATGAACAGTGATGTCTGACGGTCATATATGAACAGTGATGACTGACTGTATATGTCTGAACAGTGTTGACTGACAGTTCATGTATTAACAGTGTTGACTGACGGTTCATGTATGAGCATTGATGACTGATGGTTCATGTATGAACTGTGATAGTTCATGTATGAACTGTGGTGGTTCATGTATGAACAGTGTAAAACGATGGTTCATATATGAAGTGTTGACTGATGGTTCACATGAACAGATTTAACTGGCGGTTCATATCTGTACAGTGTTGACTGAGGGTTCATGTATGAACAGTGTTGAATGACGGTTCATGTATGAACAGTGATGACTGACGGTTCATGTCTAAACAGTGATAACTGATGATTTAAGTATGAACAGTGATGCAAGGATGGTGAACCGTCATGTCTGACGGTTCATGTATGAACAGTGATGACTGATAGTTCATGTATGAACAGTGTAAAATGATGTTTCATATATGAATAGTGTTGATCGATGGGTCATATACGAACAGTTTTAACTGACGGTTCATATATGAACAGTGTTGACTGATGGTTTATGTATGAACAGTGATGACTGACGGTTCAAGTATGAACAGTGATGACTGATGATTCAAGTATGAACAGTGATGACTGATGGTTCAAGTATGAACAGTGTTGACTGACGGTTCATGTACGAACAGTGTTGACTGACGGTTCATGTACGAACAGTGTTGACTGACGGTTCATGTACGAACAGTGTTGACTGACGGTTCATGTACGAACAGTGTTGACTGACGGTCATATATGAACATTGATGACTGACGGTTCATATATAAACAGTGTTCACTGACGGATCATGTATGAACAGTGAAGACAGACGGATCAAGTATGAACAATGTTGACTGACGGTTTATATATGAAGTGTTGACTGACTGTCATATATGACTGGTGTTGACCGACGGTAACCACAATGTCGGCAACAGACACACACGGATATTTTGACGAGCAACATCGAGCTGACTGACGAGCTGACAATTGTTAGAGTGGGTGGAAGAGCTCGTAGCACTTGAAGCACTGCTGGATCTCATGGTATCGTTCCTTTTTTACTTGGTGGGATTGTATTAGTAACCCCAAGCAGTAGAACCCTTGTGTGGCAGCTTGGGTCGCTGCAGCTATGGTTGTCAAAGTAATCTTCATTGATAATTTGTCAGTCCTGCAGAACGCAAGGTTGAATTCACCCAGGTTCAGATTTTCTTCATCGATATTGTCCATAATATTATGTTGCGGTCGGTGAGCGATCCACTGGCTGGTCCTGCTGGTAAAAACTGTTCTTCCAGCCAGGAACTGACTTGGGAAGAGAATATAAGTGGTGCTCCTTGCCAAGTATGGCATCGTTGATCAAGAGTTTTTCTAGCTCTTCCTCACATGAAAAGGTTAAGTTAGTTAGTTTAGTTCATTTATTATGAACCCCATACCCATCTTGTGGGCGGTAGTGGAAAGGGTTACAGAGGCACGTAATGGGCTCAGGGACTGAACCCCACAATTCATTTAGCTAAGCAAGTTACAATCTTGATGAGCTAGTTACAAAATTCAATATAAGTCATCACATCAACAATGGGTTCGAGATCGACCTCAAATACAGGTTCTAAATTAAGCAACTGACATATTTGGAGAGCTAGTGTCAAAATTTATATGTTTGTCCTGCACACCGCCCCCCATCCAGTGGGCAGCGGTGGATAGGTTACAATCACTTAGTTACTACCTACAGTTAGCAAACTGGGGATATTTGGCTAAAATTTCTGGTAGCAGATCATTTTGAATGAAATATTGACACATCGCTGGAACATTGGTTATAGAATTGTCTCTAAATTCACGTATCTTTTCGCACTCCATCACATAGTGACGGAGGGTGTGCGAATAATTTTGTTGACACAGTTTACATTTGGTCAGGTCTACATCAGCAGATAATGAGAATTCCCAGAGATACTTGTAATCGAGTCTAAGCCGAGCAGTAGTAACATCTAGAAGTCTGCTGATTTTATTGGATGATCCATAGATGTGTGGCTCCTCTTGCATGATAGTATGATGATAGATGGAATTACTGGTGTCAATTTCACTTTGCCTCAGATCTGCAAGATCTTGTTGAAGTTCTCGGTGTACTGCTGCTCTGAGATTGCTCATTGACAATCCAAGGTTACACTCAACGGCTCCTTTAAAGGCAGATTCTTTGGCTAACTTATCAGCTCTGTCATGCATTCGGAGCCCAACATGAGATGGAGACCACATGAAATGGACTCTGTTACCGTCTCCGTGGTGTAGTGGTAAGACACTCGCCTGGCGTTCCGTGAGCGCTATGTCATGGGTTCGTATCCTGGCCGGGGAGGATTTACTAGGCGCAATTCCTTAACTGTAGCCTCTGTTTAACGCAACAGTAAAATGTGTACTTGGATGAAAAAACGATTCTTCGCGGCAGGGGATCGTATTCCAGGGACCATAGGATTAAGGACTTGCCCGAAACGCTACGCGTACTAGTGGCTGTACAAGAATGTAACAACTCTTGTATATATCTCAAAAAAAAAAAAAAAAAAAAAAAAAAAAATCCTTAATAATTTTGTTGTATTTGTGTCTAGCTTCGGACACGAGCATGTTACAGTTATGTCTTAAAGAGTTGAGAGCATTTAAGGATGATAAGGAGTCACTTACAATTAATGTATCAAGTTTAGAGACTTGTACACATTTCAGTGCAAGGATCAAGGCAAATAGTTCAGTCTGAAGGGTAGAGGCCCAGTTGTTTATACGGACTCCCCACTCAAAGTATAGGCCATCGCCCATTGTCAGGACAACTGCACTTCCAGCTGCACCCGTGGTGCGGTGTAGGGAACCATCAGTGTATATAATTTGAGAGAGAGAATGCTCTGTGGACAGAGCATCAATATGGCTTAAGGCGATGAGCTTTGCCTCAAGACGAAGCTTGGGCTGATCTCTAATTTGCTTCTTGGGTAGAGAGGGAGGGACTAAAACTGGAAAGGGTGTAACCTCCCACGGTGCAGGAAAGTGCCGTTGTTGTTTCTCTTGGTACAAATCATGAACCCCATACATTCTGAGTTGAGTTCCAGTTTTTGTTATCCATTTGGAACAATGCTGATCTTCAATAAAGAAATTCTGGAGGGCTTCTGTGCAAGGATTATGATGAGTTAGCCTAAGCATTTTTATACCAATTTGACAGTTAATTTCAGTAACACGATCAACAACGCTCAGAATATTAAGTTCCTTCCTCATATTAAGTATCTTTGTGGTACGAGGGCACCCAAGGATTATCCTCAAGGCTTCATTCTGCAATTTTTCAAGCCCTCCAAGCTTTCTTTCAGGCATCAAAACAAGCAGAGGTGCAGCATAATCCACTAAAGATCTGATGTATGCAAGGTACATCATTCTGACAATTCTGACATTGGCACCATAGCCTGAGTGATAACCTGCAACAGCCTTGAGAGCTCGGAGCCTCTCTTTAAACTGACGACAGAGTCTGAATACAACAGGACCATACAGTGGCACCTTAAGGCCAAGGTATTTGAATCTGTTTACATAGTCAAGCTGGGAGCCATCAGACAGTTGCATCTTGCGAACAGCTCCTCCCTGCCTGGGTGGGCGCCGATTGTGTATCTTTGTTTTCTCTGCTGAGATAATTAAACCTAGCTCCTGACATGAGTCTAATACAGAGTTAAGAGTGTTCTGCGTGTTAGCATACCCAGTGGTGTGTATCATTATATCATCAGCATAGCTAATGATGTGGACGTTGCGTTTGCTCGGTATAGAGTTTAACAGCGTGTTTATTAGGATATTAAATAAGGTAGGACTGAGGACACCACCCAGCGGGGTGCCTAGTTCAAAGTCTCTTGTTACACTCCTATGCCCCTGGAAAAATACAGATGACTTCCTGTTGGATAAGTAACCCCTGATCCAACAAAGAAGCCGACCACCAATATTCATTCTTGCAAGCTCACTCAAGATAACATGTCTATTTGCAATATCAAATGCAGACTTAAGATCTAGAAAGGTGGTATATGACTTTTCAGTGTGCAGGGTAAGAAAGGTGGTGATGCAATGATGCACGCTCCTTCCATGCATGAAGCCATATATCTGGGGGGATAGCATGGTTCTTATTCTATGGAGGAGACGGTTTAGGACCATTCTCTCGAATGTTTTGCAAATGCAGCTAGTAAGGGAAATTGGGCGGAAAGCATTCTCTTGATTTGGCTTGGGAATTGGAATGATTATACTGTTGGTCCAAGAGATAGGAAGTTCCCCAGAAACATAGCTCATATTATACAGCTCAAGCAGGGGATTCCCTGGTACTAAAGGGAGCAGACGCAATATGTCATAAGTGATACCATCTTCACCGGGGGATGTGGCTTTGCCTTTGTTTAGGGCCGCGAGTAATTCAAACTCAGTAAATGTCACGTTGCATTCATCTTCCTTGTGGAGCATGAAGTCAACGAGCCTTTCTCGATCTCCGTAACCAGCATTTAATCTGAACTGTATGTCTGGGGGAAGATTATTGAAGCTAGAGGTGGTTGCCCAAGCATCGACTAACTCGTTTGCTCTGTGTAGAGGGTGAGGGTGTGCTACTTGGCCGATCTTATCGCCTTTAATTCTTTTAATATCCTTCCATGCCTCGCTGAGGGGGGTGTGAGAGTTGAGACTGTTAACAAAAGTTTCCCAGTTATCTTGCCTGAGCTCTGTCATGCGCTCCCTCGCCTTGGCTAGGGCTTTCTGAAAGAGCTTGAGCATTGCTGGCGTACGTGTTTCCCTATATGCAAGTCCAACTCGTCTGCGTTTCAAAGTCCATAGTTTGGGGTCATTGTAATAGGCATGGTGTTTATTATCTTTCATATCGTTGCGACTATTGGATGGTGCAGGGGGCCGACCTAAAGGGTCAGCAAACATCTGAATGCTCTGTACTAGACCGTCGTTAAATGTCTGGACTGTGGAGGGATCATAAGTGCTGTACCACTCTGACACATGAGCAACAAAGTCTTCACGTCGAGCAGGAGGAACACTGTGCCGTTTGCGTTTGAAAGTCCCACCGGGCAGGATGGTATTTCCTATACATAGAGTAGTCAATCTAGGGTGATGATCTGACAACAAATCTGTTACAATAGATGATGTGCACCAGACGTGAGAGACGTTGAAACCAACACAGAGGTCTAGAATGCCTCCACAAATATGCGTGGGTTCAAGGTCACCCACAATCTGCACATCTTGGTGACTATTTAGTCAACCCGTCCTCTTAAAAAGAACGTCACTTTTGGCCCGTATGCACACTATGGCCTAATTTGAACGTAATTTGAAATTAAATCGGCTCACAAAAGTGACGTTCTGTTCCGTTTTCTATTTGAGTCGTCCGGCGTACGCGCAGAGGTTATAAGAGGACACTTTAAATTAACGTTTTTCATAACGTTTTGAAACTTTATGAGAATTTCCTGCCCACCTAACCTATCAGAGGACCCTTAACTTACTGTTGTTGAAAAAAAAAAATCCCAAATTTATTTTCATATTTTTTTCAATTTCAAATTACGTCCAAATTCGGCCATACTGGCAAACAGCCAAAAGCGACGTTCTTTTTAAGAGGACAGGTTGAAATAGTAGCGACAGCAGTTGATTCCCGTTACCTTTACTGAAGCGAGAGCCACCAATGTCCTTGTGTCTAGCATTGTAGTCACCAAGAATGATGGTTGGCTCTGCTTGAGCGCAGGCCGGAAGATCAATATAATTTAACTTTCCTGCTGGAGCATATAGATTAAATACATTGAGAACAGAGTTGCCCACATAGATCCTCACTCCATGATACTGTTGACCGGCAGTTTGTTTTTCTAGCAGAAGTTGATGGGGTAGGGATTGTTTGATGCATAGAATGCAAGAGTTACTGGATCTGAGGTTGTAAGAAACAAATGAGGGCAATTTCGGGGGTGAGGATCTTGCGGGAACTCTGCACTCCTGGAGACATACAATATTGATGTGTTCAGTTGTTACTTTGTGATGTAAATCTGAGAACCTTTTTTTGAGGGACGCAATGTTCCAGCTAAGGATGGGTAACTTAGTTATTTGTGTATTTAAAGTCAGCATTATATATTGATATTATTAGTTCACTTAATATTTATTATCTATATACATATTATCTATTGCACTACGGTATAAGTCCAGGAACATTTCTTAGTTTATTACCAATGTCACACATTTGCATCCAATGGTCTAGTACAATTTGTCTGTCATTTCCAGCTATAGAGTCGTTTTGAACATAGTTTAGTACAATTTTGGCAGTTAACCTGCGTGGAAGGGTTCCACTACACAAGGTTTCAAGATCACTAGAAGTTTCCCCTGATAGGCAAGCGAACACATGTTTGGAGGATTCAGGGGTGAAAGGGGGAGTTTGGCAGTCATTGCTTACAAGTCCCCTCATACGCGTGAGCATCATCGAAATATCGCTGGTGGATTTTTTATCATGTTGGAGTTGCTCATGCAGCCGCTCCGTTTGCTGCTGTGACTGCTGCTGGTGTTCCTGCAACCGGTCACGAAGGGCAACCACTGCTTGAACAGTGGAGCGACCCAAGGGCGAGGTGGTAGGGAGGCTGAGGTTGCGATCTGTCTCATTTTGATCCAGTTCCTTATCCCCCACTTCCAGTTGACTGTGGGGTCCAGCTGTGGATGGTGGTCTCACAGTAGGTGACATTAACCCAGAACCAGGAAGTGGCCACTCTACATCAGGGGAAGGCCCACCACTGGCAGAAGATGCAGCACCTGGTTCTTGTGGGGGAGCTGGAATGATGGCAGGAGTCTTCTGTCTGGCACCGGTCCCCTTGTGCACTTCGTAATTTAAAGGTGGTGACTTTGGCAGCCAGCTGGAGCGAACATCACCTCCAGATGGCTCTGAACAGCGAGTGGGACTGATGGCAGCATTTGGCAACTGCTCTTCATGGTGGTGTGAGGGGTATGGCGAGTGTTGTGTCAACACCTCCGGGAGGCAGGTTCCTGGCACCTGACGGGCAGGCGCAGGTTGATCAGACACCTTGTCGTCTGGTCCCGTGATGCACTTGGTGCTTGGCAGATGGTGAAGTATTTGGTATCCAGCTGCTACGAACACTACGTCCAGGTGGCTCTGCACAGGAATTAGAGCCGGCAGCTGTACCTGGCAACCGTCCTCCCGGGTGGGCGGGGCCGGGCGCCTGACCGTAAGCAGCTGGTCGCTTGACACAGTCAAGGTGCCAGGCTTGAACACCGCTCCTGCCACAGTTTATGCATTTTTCACTTACTGACTGCAGTTCCTTTATGAGTTTAAAACACACCTCAGATTTATGAGGTTCACCACACACGGCACAAAAAAGTTTTTGCTTGTGCAGTACCTGGCTACGTGACGTCCCCATCGTTGACACTTATAACACCTACGAGGGGGAGGGTTGTAGAGTGCAATGTTATAGTGCCGACCTAAAGCTGCTCTAGAGTAAATTCTGTCCGGTATAGGCGTGGCACCATTCCATGTGGCAGCTATGAGTCCATTTCTCAGACGTTTAGAGTTTACAATATTTTCATCACAAAGATATTCAGGCTTAATGAGTTTATTAACATTGATTATGACAATGCTTACTTTTCGACGCCTAGGTGCTGCATTTTTCATCTTAATGCTTGCATACTCTGTGTTTAGCAACACCTTTACAAAAGCACTATCGTTTGTAACGAAGACATAGTCACTTTCATCTCTAGGTAACTTAATGACCTTATCATAATGTGCCTCAGAAGCTTCACAAAACCACTTCACTTTTCTCTCTACTGTGGTTCCCAGAGGAAAATCTAGTCCGCACATGTCTGGCAGCAGCCGAATTTGGTGGGTTTGATCGTGCCCTTCTCAACTGCTTACGGCGCTGACTTTTACTCATTTGCACCGTGAATCCGTCATCATCTGCACCGCCTTCTGATGTGTCGTGGGGGACCACTGAGGAGGTGGCACCATCATTAGAAAACAATTGACGAGCGTGCGATGGGTCCACAAAGTCACTATCTGGCAACGGCGATGTGCTGCCCGGCACCTTATCCAGGGCAGTTGCCATGGCGTTAAAGACACAACACACAACACGAAATCATCACATTCCAGACTAATGTCAGTGGGTGTGATGCCGGTAATGTACTCTGGACCTTAAGAATATTGCGTCTCCAGAAACCTTGACTTTAAAAATCCAACTTAAAAACAAAACTAACGCGGAAAATTATTATACAGTACTTTTAACATGTGGAAAATAAATATATCTTCCAAATATAACACAATTGGCCGTTCCTCGGTGGCTTGATTGTCTTAGCTGATAGTCTGGCTCTGAGGCGGCCGGGTCAAACCCCGCCCCAGACAGTCCCAGTGCTGTCTGTGTGGGATGACCTTGCTGCTGACCTTGGCTTAACTGTCCGGGTGGGATGTGACTGCGGACTTTAGCAGTCTGTGTGCGATGTGCGTGTGTGCTGACCTTGGCTTATCTGTCTAGGTGGGATGTGACTGCTGACCTTGGCTTAACTGCCTGGGTGGGATGTGACTGCTGATCTTGGCTTAACTGCCTGGGTGGGATGTGACTGCTGATCTTGGCTTAACTGTCTGGGTGGGATGTGACTGCTGATCTTGGCTTAACTGCCTGGGTGGGATGTGACTGCTGATCTTGGCTTAACTGTCTGGGTGGGATGTGACTGCTGATCTTGGCTTAACTGCCTGGGTGGGATGTGACTGCTGATCTTGGCTTAACTGCCTGGGTGGGATGTGACTGCTGATCTTGGCTTAACTGCCTGGCTTAAGTTGGCTTAACTTAATTTTTTTTTTATGAAAACATTGCATGAAAACTCCAGATTTTCGAAGCGAGGGATCACGCTGTGACCACATGATGGGACGACCCTTCATTACATCAAAATTCATCGTGTCCAGTGCACGCTCAGCATCTGCCGGTTGTTGGAAGTTGACATATGCATAGCCCAAGGAACGACGGGTAATCATGTCTCTGCACACACGGATAGACAGCACAGGGCCAGCAGAGGAGAACTTCTCAAAAAGCATGGCCTCTGTGCAGTCTGCATGTGACTGATGTGACTGCTGATCTTGGCTTAACTGTCTGGGTGGGATGTGACTGCTGATCTTGGCTTAACTGCCTGGGTGCCTGCTGACTTTAGCAGTCCATGTGAGTAGTAGGGATGAAGGCGTATGATGAAGGATGAATGGCCCCCCCCAAAAAAATTTATTCCTCGCTGTGTCACGAGGGTTTTCAGGTATATTTTGTCATTCCTCCATTTGTCTCCTTCACCGTATGAGTTCCAGGTAAATTTCACACTTGCCTCTGGACTGTCGGGTTTCCTGATAACTTTTATTTTTCTGAGATATACTTACCACTTTGTTACACTCGTTTAAGGCCAAATAATTTCCGAGATTTTAGATGTTTGTTAAGAAAAATTCAGGGGGCAAAGTCCGCTCCCTTCTTTACTAAAAATAAACTCTACAGGCATAAATAGATATTTTAGACTGAATGCGTTAAGTAAAATTCTTACTTACTGCTATATGCTTACGAATATATATCTATATAAGTAACTAAAAATTTAGCATTACCCGGCTACATGAGACGCTATTAATTACCCGGCCTACCCCTCCCACCCCCCAGTGTTACCTTACCTCACACCCCCTTCCCTCCCCCCCTGCCAGACGCCGCAGGGGGGAAGAAAATGTACAAGATGTAATTAAAGAAATGTACAAGATGAAATGTACAAGATGTAATTAAAGAAATGTACAAGATGAATAGTCTCCCATTAATGGAATTCACAGACACCAACTCCACTAACATCATAAAAGCCATGGTGGACAGCAATGTAGCCACCACTACCCCAACTGTGACTAACTCCCAACAAGTGCCAGCACCCACGACCCCAGCAACCACCAACAAGCCAGAGGAAGATGATACACCACCAGCAACTACCACTCAGGACCCCCGGAGACGGGCCACACATAAACAACAAAACATACAAGTACCACAGGCTCAGGGACCCACAACGGTTCTCACTGATTCCCGCACACCCACACAAAATGTCACCCAAGCCCCAGTAGAGGCCCCAAACACAATCAATTTCTTCTCAAGCAAAACAACCCACCGGGTTCCCCATAGGACCCTCAGAGAGCAAATACAAACCCATCAAATAAAATTCTAACACAACATTCCCGATGTCTCTACGAGTGACGTGTACGACCGGATAATGTCAAATACTTTTAACTCAAACCGAAAACCCATAACCATTCAACAGATAAGCAGCGAGGACTTTGACGCAATGCGCAATGGTTATGGAACGGTCCCAAACAATCCACAAGGTGGAAGAAACCCATCAGATTCAACATAGCCATCCAGTCATTAACAATAATTCAACACAATGTTCTATGCTGGAGTCCGCAAAGAGCATTGGAGCTCAGCAACTTGTACAGAGAAATAGACCCTGATATAATACTCATTAACAGCCATGGAAAAAAGAACAGCGAGAAGATGAAGATCTTCAATTACAAAATTTACCAGGTCAACAGAGCTGACCAGGCCAACGATGGAGCGGCAATTGTCGTTAAAAGAAATATTACTCACAAAATTCTAGATAACTTCCAGGAAAATTTCCTGGCAATTGAACTCCAAACTACGAAAGGTATAATCTTCATAGGAACATGTTACCAACCACCAAGACGTCCTTACCTTCCCCTGGCCGACATCATGAAACTCACCAGAAGGAACAGACCTGCCTACTTTCTGGGTGATCTGAACGCCAAGCACAGAACACTGGGACATGGAAAGAACAGGGGAAGCAGGAGAAGCCATCCACAATATGATAAGGTACGGAAATCTAACCCACCTGGACCCAGACTTCCTAACTTACGTCAGACAAGGCCACAGTGGTAAACCAGACATAATACTGTCAAACAACCACCACTTCCTAAACACCCGCATAGAAAGGGGCCCTGTGAGCACAAGCGACCACCTACCAATAATAATGACGCTGGCAACTAACCCCATTCAGAAACCCTCACCACCAAGACTTCAATACACTAAAACTGACTGGGAAGCGTTCAAAAGCAGTGCACAGGAAATTAGTGTCACAGATTTTAATGCAAAGGAAACATCATGCATTAACGCCGAGTTAAATACATGGATTAGCACCAAAGAAAAATGCATGATTGATCACATTCCCGTAGCTCACCATATAACGCTCCCACCCCCCCCCCCAGCCACTGAGGCGCTCAGGACACTGCAAACCAGATATAACAATCTTCTACAACTGCGCAAAAGCGCAAAAGACTACAAAGGGAACTTCAAGACGAGCTGCAAGATCTATGCAAAACAGAGTACACCAAACAATGGGATGACCTAATAAGCAAAATCCAAGTCGACTACAGAAACCCAGGAAAGTTCTGGAAAAAAGTAAAGACCCTGATGGGAAACTTCTGAGGAAACACCCTACATCATAGACGCCTCAGGAAATAAACTCTATGAAGAGAGAGAACAAGAGCAGGAATTCAGGAAGTTCTGGGAAAAAATATTCAGGATAAACCCGGAAGAAAATTTAAATTTTTGCCCAATTAATGAAAGGGAAATTACAACTCAAGTCGATAACAGAGCTGCAGCACTACTCCCGACGCAAACAATAGACCTTAACAACATACGCGATGACTGCCACCTTATGAAACACATAACCATTGCAGAGGTCCATAAAACAATTATGGGTTTCAAGAACAAGGCGCCGGGCAACAGCAAAATAAATAAGATGGTATTATCCAACCTACCAGTGATTGCACTCCATCAATACACATGTATCTTAAATGCAGCTCTCGCATCTGGACTATTTCCCACATACTTCAAGAATGCCACATAAGATTAATCCCCAAGCCAGGTAAACCCCCAACCCAAACTGAAAACTACAGGCCAATTTCCCTCCTCGAAGTACCAGGTAAAATATTCGAAAAAATTATCAATCAGAGACTTGTGAAGTACATGGAAGAGGAAGGGAAGTATAACACCAGGCGGCATGGGTTTAGAAACCACAGAGGGGACCATACAGCTATAGCCCTGATCTACGAGCATATAGCCAACGCAGTGTCGAAAAAAGATCAGTGTAATATAGTGCTTAGGGACGTCTCGAAAGCCTTCGACAAAGTGTGGCACACAGGCCTAAAATATAAGATATCTGAACTAGGGCTTCCTGAGAGATTTACTGCTACTCTCTACAGCTTTATAGACAATAGAACTGCTAGGCTTAATATCGGCAGCTACTTGGGTGACGTAATAGAACTGAAAAGTGGAGTACCACAAGGAAGCTGCCTCTCCCCCACTCTATTCAACATACATACAGCTGACCTACCCCAACCCCAACATAGAGAATACATCACATACGCTGACGATGTCACCCAAATAATTTGCCAACCGGGCCCATCAAAGCCGCTACTAGCCGACAAGACCAAGGCGGCAATTGAACTCATAAACAACTTTGAGACGCAATGGAAAATTAGCACCAACAAACAAAAGTTTCAGATAATACACATTGCGAAAAGAAACCCGGACCCCATCATCCTTGACAACCATCCGATCCAATATGCGGAGGTAGGCAGAATACTGGAACTTATGATAAATTGAACAGGGATACAAATTCATGTAGGGGACCGACTAAACAAAGCCAAAGCAGCATTAGGAAAACTGAGAAGATTTCGAAGCCTCAGTACTAACATTCAGATCCACCTATATAAGGCTCTAGTTCGGCCGCATCTAGAGTATCCCCCAGTACCACTGCACACCATAAAGAAAACTAACATGCAGAAACTGCAAGCAGTACAAAATAAGGCGCAAAGGAGAGCAGCAAAACACCGTCCACCATATGATCAGACAATCCAGGAGCTCCACGAACTCCTGAACATACAGCCACTAAACATCAGACTGCAGCACCAAGCCATCAGGGTGTGGAACACCATCGAAATGTTAGAGGACCCAATGTTTGAAAGATTGCTCCAAGATGAGACGTCCTGCTCCCACAGCTGGTGGCCCAAGAGCCTCGATTCTCTGGATGAAAACCCCGCCCCACAGTATATAATCCCCAGATGAGATATATATATGTATATATGAACAGTTCATATATGTGTATATATGAACAACTCGATAAATAATATGTATGTATGGACAACTCGATAAATAATAATATTGAAATAAAGAGCCTTAAACAGAACAACATGTGTGGAAGCATCGGAGTGTGTATATATGAATGCTACACAGTATTCATCTATGGACATCCATATATGGTGAAACACATGTGAAGAACCTCTCACACACTCACAGCTCCCTGGCAGGAGGGAGCCAGCTTAGCTTAGCTGCCAATACCCACACATCGTGTCAGCAAGGCGGACAGCCCGCCTGCTTTCATACCTCTCACTGTATTTCCCACTTCTATACTTCCCTTCACCTATGCCTCTTCTTCCTCTTTACTCCAAAAAAAAAAAAAAGTTGTAATATCAGGTCGGCCCCCCCCTTCCCCCGCCAACCTTACCTCACACACCCCAACCTCATACTCCCTCATCGTTCATTCATATTTTCTTACAGCTATTTATGTGGCATTTTTTAGACATCGTAATGTTTAGATATCCTTTTCTCACAAAAACATATCAGATCTGTTTTACAAAGATACAGAAAAATCGAGACATCTCAATATGTCCCCCAGATCTTCAACACTTAAGCCATTAAGTTGCCCCAGGCTACATGCCCCGAGGCCCATAATACCTGACTCATTCAACTACCTGCCCGCCGTCCGTCAGTCATTGCCAGCGTTCACCACCATAATAATTTATATATTCAATAGTCATTATTAATAAAACGTACTTTTTTATTCATCTAATTTTAGTTTACACAAGTATATTACAGTATTTTAATCCCAGTATTGGCCAAACAATATTGGTAAGAATAAAAACACTCAAAATGCTCACTCAGGGGCACACTAAAAGTTATCATGCTCGTTCAGGGGCCCCTCAGGCCGCTTAAGACACATGCAGAGGTCTCGCTCTCAGTCAACATGCATTCTTCAGCCTGTTCGAAAGTTCCCTCAGCCTGTTCGCATATCCCTTCAACATGGCTGTTTGTCCTCTCTGTTTATCCCCTCTAAACAGCGAAAGAGCACACTTATGTGAAACGAGTTGCGTTTAATGCTCAATAGAATTGACGATCAACCCGTTACAAGAATGCAGAATATATTGCCTTCAGGGGAATGGACCAACATCACCAGGACATTTTGACATTATCTGCACTAGTTGCGGCCAACTATCTTGTTCTAACAGTAAGTACCACATTAATTTCTCATACATTCAATAAACTGTTAAAGATATATATCTGAAACATACATACGTACATGCTTGCATACAGACATCCAAATTATATATAATATTCTCATTTCAGTTCATGGTTCTACTTCCTGCCCGAACTGTCATTGGTCCGTCAACCAGGAACCTCCAACCCAAGCCAGAAACACCATTGAACCCCCACCCATGCAACGTCTTATCAAAATAACCGTATGTTTTTATCATATTTTTCGTAATTAAAAAAGTTAATAAATGTATATTTTTAACGAGTGCATAAACAGTGTATAAAAAAATGAATATGTACTCAAAAATAAGAACATAAGAACAAAGGTAACTGCAGAAGGCCTATTCGCCCATACGAGGCAGCTCCTATTCTATAACCACCCAATCCCACTCATATACTTGTCCAACCCGCGCTTGAAATAATCGAGGGACACCACCTCCACCACGTTACGCGGCAATTGGTTCCACAAATCAACAACCCTGCTACTGAACCAGTATTTACCCAAGTCTTTCCTAAATCTAAACTTATCCAATTTATATCCATTGTTTCGTGTTCTGTCTTGTGTTGATATTTTTAATACCCTATTAATATCCTCCCTGTTATGTCCATTCATCCACTTGTAAACCTCTATCATGTCACCCCTAACTCTTCGCCTTTCCAGTGAATGCAACTTAAGCTTTGTTAATCTTTCTTCATATGAAAGATTTCTAATTTGGGGAATTAACTTAGTCATCCTATGCTGGACATGTTCAAGTGAATTTATATCCAGTCTATAATATGGCGACCAAAACTGTACTGCATAATCTAAATGGGGCCTAACTAGAGCAAGATATAGCTTGAGAACCACACCAGGTGTCTTGTTACTAACGCTGCGATTAATAAATCCAAGTGTCCGATTTGCCTTATTACGAACATTTATGCATTGATCCTTTTGTTTTAAATTCTTACTAATCATAACTCCCAGATCCCTTTCGCAATTCGACTTCGCAATCTCAACACCATCTAGCTCGTATCTTGTAACCCTATCATCATTACCTAACCTCAGAACTTTACATTTATCAGCATTAAACTGCATCATCATAGCAATATGGAAGTTGTAGTGAAGGACCTGGTGACTCTAGTGGGAGCCCTGAGGACAGAGTTGGACTCTCTGCGGGAGGAGGTGCGTCAGCTTAAAAAACAACGAGAAGTAACGAAGGAGGAGACCAGCAGTAAAGGGCCCTCGTCTTGGAGAGTTGCGAAAGACAGGGGCCTTAAGAAGACTTTGATAAAGCCGCCTTCAAACGCCATAGCAACTTCAAATTCATTTGACGTTTTGGAGGACGAGTGCTGTGGAGAGACTGTGGATCGCGCAAAAGGGAAAGCAACGAAGAGAAAGGAAGCGCAGGCCCCTCAGAAAGTAAAGGAAGTACCTAAGCAAACATTAGTTGTGGGAGATTCCCAGATAAGGTATTTGGATAGAACGTTTTGTGCTAGAGATAGGGGGAACAGGTTAAGGGTTTGCTATCCCGGAGCTGGCATTGGTGATATTATAAACAACATGAATGATATTATGGCTGGTAATGGGAACAATCCCATTATTTGCATTAGCGTGGGAGGAAATGATGTTGGTCGAGTCAGGAGTGAGGAACTGATTCAGAGGTATAAAACAGCCATAGAGTTAGTTAGGAGCAAGGGAGGAATCCCGATCATATGTGGCATTCTTCCAAGAAAGGGAGTGGGAAATGAATGGATATCGAGGGCACTTGGTGTCAATTGCCGGCTGGAAAGATATTGCAAATCAAATGCAATATCTTTCATAGACAACTGGGAACACTTCTATGGAAGAAATGAAATGTATGCTCGTGATGGGGTGCATCTATCGAGAGCTGGGGTTGTTGCTGTTGCGAACTCGCTAGAAGAAGTGGTTAGAGGTGTTTGTTTGGGTTTAAACTGTTAGTAGATAGAGGTATGGGAATTGATTTGGAGGAAGGAGGTAATAAAAGTATGTGTTTGTGGGAGAAAGGAATTGGCAAAACGATCAGGGAAAGAGAAGGTCCGCAAAATAACAATTCACTTAGGGTATATTACACTAACAGTAGAAGTCTAAGAAATAAAATTAACGAATTAAATGCTCTTGTCTGCACAGAAAAAATAGATATTATTGCACTTACCGAAACGTGGATGAATGTAGAAAATAGAGAACTATTAGCTGAATATCAAATATATGGATTTAAACTATTTCACACAGATAGATATATTAGACGAGGAGGTGGAGTAGCC
Organism: Procambarus clarkii; assembly: GCF_040958095.1. Taxonomy (NCBI): domain Eukaryota; kingdom Metazoa; phylum Arthropoda; class Malacostraca; order Decapoda; family Cambaridae; genus Procambarus; species Procambarus clarkii. The sequence continues at coordinate 30,461,946 of NC_091198.1, forward strand.
ATATATGTTAGGGATAATTTGAAATGTAGTCTCAAAGAGGGAATCAAAACAGAGCCACACACAGAAACTATTTGGATTGAATTAAACGAAAAAGCTAATAATATTATAATAGGAGTAATATATAGGCCACCAAATTTAGACAGAATGGAAGCAAAGCATCTATGGGATGAAATATCTAGAGCATCTAGATCTAACAGTATTTATGTCATGGGTGACTTTAATTTTAGCGGAATAAACTGGTTGAACAAAACAGGGAATAGTGAAGCAGAAGATTTTCTAGAATTAATTGACGATTGCTTTCTTACGCAACACATTAAGGAACCAACACGGGAAAATAATATTTTAGATTTAGTGTTAACTAACAGGGAAACGCAAATTAATGACATCGAAATAGGGAGTGAGCTAGGGAGCAGTGATCACAAAGAAATCAGATTTAGCATAGAATGGAATAGACCAGTAGGAGAAAATTCTGTTAAAGTGCCAGATTTTCGAAAAGCTGATTTTAATAGCCTAAGAAATTTTTTGGGTCAAATTGATTGGAAAGGCTTGGGTATGGGGTGTGGGCCGGTCTTGGAGCGAGACATGAACCCAGCGATAGGTGACTTAAATGGGGATTTCGATGTGGATTCAATATATAACTTATTTAAGAATATTCTAAACAAAGCACAGGAACGTAGTATACCATACAAATTGAATAGATCGTATACTAATGACCCAAAGTGGATAACAAAGAATTTGAAGAACCTTATAGGTAAAAAGAGAGCTTGGTACAAAAGGATTAAAAATGGGGAGGTCACTTTAGAACAGGAATTCGTACAACTGGTTAGAAATGTTAAAAAAGAGATAAGGAAAGCAAAAAGAAACTATGAAGTTCGCATAGCAGGGCAAGCAAAGACAAATCCTAAAGGGTTTTTTCAGTTATATCGTACTAAGACTAGGGAAAGGATAGGTCCATTAAAAACTGAGACAGGTCAAATAACAGATAGTGATGAAGAGATGAGTAGTATTTTTAATAAATATTTTGTATCTGTATTTACTAAAGAGGAACTTAACAATATGCCTTCAGCCGAACAAGTCTATGTGGGTGGGGACGAGGACAGGTTGACGAGTTTAGCAGTTACCAGGGAGGATGTTCTTAAACAAATAGTAAAACTCAAACCAAACAAATCCCCAGGGCCGGATGAAGTGTTTGCTAGGGTGCTTAAAGAATGCAAAGAGGAGCTTTGTGACCCACTGTCAACCATATTTAATAAATCAATAGAGTCAGGCAGAGTGCCAGAGTTTTGGAAAGTTGCTAATGTGATACCAGTTTTTAAGAAAGGAGATAGATCACTTGCGTCTAACTATCGACCAATTAGCCTAACGTCTATTGTGGGAAAGTTACTCGAATCTATAATAGCAAATAAAATTCGTCTTCATCTTGAAAAACATAAATTAATAATTGAGTCGCAACATGGTTTTATAAATGGCCGTTCATGTTTAACAAATTTGTTATCTTTTTATTCTAGCATTGTTGAGGCAGTTGATAGTGGTAAGGATTGCGATGTTGTATACCTTGACTTTAGCAAAGCTTTTGATACAGTGCCACATGAAAGACTGATTAAAAAAATAGAGTCTCATGGTATTGGGGGTGCTATATTAAGCTGGATTAGGGCATGGCTATACCAAAGGAAACAGAGAGTTAGTATAAATGGAATCAAGTCAGAGTGGGAAAATGTTGTAAGTGGAGTGCCTCAAGGCTCTGTCCTGGGACCTCTGTTGTTTATAATATATATAAATGATTTAGATTCAGGTTTGAGTAGCAACATTTGCAAATTTGCCGATGATACGAAAATCGGTAGGGAAATTAATTCGGAGGAGGACTCACTATCACTTCAAGTTGATCTAGATAGGGTTTTGAAATGGTCAAAGGATTGGCAGATGCAGTTTAATGCTGATAAATGTAAAGTTCTGAGGTTAGGTAATGATGATAGAGTTACAAGTTACGAGCTAGATGGTGTTGTGATTGCGAAGTCGGATTGCGAAAGGGATCTGGGAGTTATGATTAGTAAGAATTTAAAACAAAAGGATCAATGCATAAATGTTCGTAATAAGGCAAATCGGACACTTGGATTTATTAATCGCAGCGTTAGTAACAAGACACCTGGTGTGGTTCTCAAGCTATATCTTGCTCTAGTTAGGCCCCATTTAGATTATGCAGTTCAGTTTTGGTCGCCATATTATAGAATGGATATAAATTCACTTGAACGTGTCCAGCGTAGGATGACTAAGTTAATTCCCCAAATTAGAAATCTTTCATATGAAGAAAGATTAACAAAGCTTAAGTTGCATTCACTGGAAAGGCGAAGAGTTAGGGGTGACATGATAGAGGTTTACAAGTGGATGAATGGACATAACCGGGGGGATATTAATAGGGTATTAAAAGTATCAACACAGGACAGAACACGAAACAATGGATATAAATTGGATAAGTTTAGATTTAGGAAAGACTTGGGTAAATACTGGTTCAGTAACAGGGTTGTTGATTTGTGGAACCAATTGCCGCCTAACATTGTGGAGGTGGGGTCCCTCGATTGTTTCAAGCACGGGTTGGACAAGTATATGAGTGAGATTGGGTGGTTATAGAATAGGAGCTGCCTCGTATGGGCCAATAGGCCTTCTGCAGTTACCTTTGTTCTTATGTTCTTATGTTCTTATGCTAATCCTTCGACCATTTCAAAACCCTATCTAGATCAACTTGAAGTGATAGTGAGTCCTCCTCCTCGGAGTCCTCGGTAGGGAAATTAATTTCCCTACCGATTTTCGTATCATCGGCAAATTTGCAAATGTTGCTACTCAAACCTGAATCTAAATCATTTATATATATTATAAACAACAGAGGTCCCAGGACAGAGCCCTGAGGTACTCCACTAACAACATTATCCCACTCTGACTTAACCCCATTTATACTAACTCTGTTTCCTTTGGAATAGCCATGCCCTAATCCAAGTTAATATAGCACCCCCAATACCATGAGCTTCTATTTTTTTAATTAGTCTTTCATAAGAACATAAGAACAAAGGCAACTGCAGAAGGCCTGTTGGTCCATACGAGGCAGTTCCTTTTTATAACCACCCAATCCCACTCATATACATGTCCAACCCATGCTTGAAACAATCGACTGACCCCACCTCCACAATGTTACGCGGCAATTGGTTCCATAAATCAACAACCCTGTTACGGAACCAGTATTTAGCCAAGTCTTTCCTAAATCTAAACTTATCCAATTTATACCCATTGTTTCGTGTTCTGTCTTGTGTTGATACTTTTAATACCCTATTAATATCCCCTTTGTTATGTCCATTCACCCACTTGTAAACCTCTATCATGTCGCCCCTAACTCTTCGCCTTTCCAGTGAATGCAACTTAAGCTTTGTTAATTTTTCTTCATATGAAAGATTTCTAATTTGGGGAATTAACTTAGTCATCCTACGCTGGACACGTTCAAGTGAATTTATATCCAGTCTATAATATGGCGACCAAAACTGAACTGCATAATCTAAATGGGGCCTAACTAGAGCAAGATATAGCTTGAGAACCACACCAGGTGTCTTGTTACTAACGCTGCGATTAATAAATCCAAGTGTCCGATTTGCCTTATTACGAACATTTATGCATTGATCCTTTTGTTTTAAATTCTTACTAATCATAACTCCCAGATCCCTTTCGCAATTCGACTTCGCAATCTCAACACCATCTAGCTCGTATCTTGTAACCCTATCATCATTACCTAACCTCAGAACTTTACATTTATCAGCATTAAACTGCATCTGCTAATCCTTCGACCATTTCAAAACCCTATCTAGATCAACTTGAAGTGATAGTGAGTCCTCCTCCGAATTAATTTCCCTACCGATTTTCGTATCATCGGCAAATTTGCAAATGTTGCTACTCAAACCTGAATCTAAATCATTTATATATATTATAAACAACAGAGGTCCCAGGACAGAGCCCTGAGGTACTCCACTAACAACATTATCCCACTCTGACTTAACCCCATTTATACTAACTCTGTTTCCTTTGGAATAGCCATGCCCTAATCCAAGTTAATATAGCACCCCCAATACCATGAGCTTCTATTTTTTTAATTAGTCTTTCATAAGAACATAAGAACAAAGGCAACTGCAGAAGGCCTGTTGGTCCATACGAGGCAGTTCCTTTTTATAACCACCCAATCCCACTCATATACATGTCCAACCCATGCTTGAAACAATCGACTGACCCCACCTCCACAATGTTACGCGGCAATTGGTTCCACAAATCAACAACCCTGTTACGGAACCAGTATTTACCCAAGTCTTTCCTAAATCTAAACTTATCCAATTTATACCCATTGTTTCGTGTTCTGTCTTGTGTTGATACTTTTAATACCCTATTAATATCCCCTTTGTTATGTCCATTCACCCACTTGTAAACCTCTATCATGTCGCCCCTAACTCTTCGCCTTTCCAGTGAATGCAACTTAAGCTTTGTTAATTTTTCTTCATATGAAAGATTTCTAATTTGGGGAATTAACTTAGTCATCCTACGCTGGACACGTTCAAGGGAATTTATATCCAGTCTATAATATGGCGACCAAAACTGAACTGCATAATCTAAATGGGGCCTAACTAGAGCAAGATATAGCTTGAGAACCACACCAGGTGTCTTGTTACTAACGCTGCGATTAATAAATCCAAGTGTCCGATTTGCCTTATTACGAACATTTATGCATTGATCCTTTTGTTTTAAATTCTTACTAATCATAACTCCCAGATCCCTTTCGCAATTCGACTTCGCAATCTCAACACCATCTAGCTCGTATCTTGTAACCCTATCATCATTACCTAACCTCAGAACTTTACATTTATCAGCATTAAACTGCATCTGCTAATCCTTCGACCATTTCAAAACCCTATCTAGATCAACTTGAAGTGATAGTGAGTCCTCCTCCGAATTAATTTCCCTACCGATTTTCGTATCATCGGCAAATTTGCAAATGTTGCTACTCAAACCTGAATCTAAATCATTTATATATATTATAAACAACAGAGGTCCCAGGACAGAGCCCTGAGGTACTCCACTAACAACATTATCCCACTCTGACTTAACCCCATTTATACTAACTCTGTTTCCTTTGGAATAGCCATGCCCTAATCCAAGTTAATATAGCACCCCCAATACCATGAGCTTCTATTTTTTTAATTAGTCTTTCATAAGAACATAAGAACAAAGGCAACTGCAGAAGGCCTGTTGGTCCATACGAGGCAGTTCCTTTTTATAACCACCCAATCCCACTCATATACATGTCCAACCCATGCTTGAAACAATCGACTGACCCCACCTCCACAATGTTACGCGGCAATTGGTTCCACAAATCAACAACCCTGTTACGGAACCAGTATTTACCCAAGTCTTTCCTAAATCTAAACTTATCCAATTTATACCCATTGTTTCGTGTTCTGTCTTGTGTTGATACTTTTAATACCCTATTAATATCCCCTTTGTTATGTCCATTCACCCACTTGTAAACCTCTATCATGTCGCCCCTAACTCTTCGCCTTTCCAGTGAATGCAACTTAAGCTTTGTTAATTTTTCTTCATATGAAAGATTTCTAATTTGGGGAATTAACTTAGTCATCCTACGCTGGACACGTTCAAGTGAATTTATATCCAGTCTATAATATGGCGACCAAAACTGAACTGCATAATCTAAATGGGGCCTAACTAGAGCAAGATATAGCTTGAGAACCACACCAGGTGTCTTGTTACTAACGCTGCGATTAATAAATCCAAGTGTCCGATTTGCCTTCTTACGAACATTTATGCATTGATCCTTTTGTTTTAAATTCTTACTAATCATAACTCCCAGATCCCTTTCGCAATTCGACTTCGCAATCTCAACACCATCTAGCTCGTATCTTGTAACCCTATCATCATTACCTAACCTCAGAACTTTACATTTATCAGCATTAAACTGCATCTGCCAATCATTCGACCATTTCAAAACCCTATCTAGATCAACTTGAAGTGATAGTGAGTCCTCCTCCGAATTAATTTCCCTACCGATTTTCGTATCATCGGCAAATTTGCAAATGTTGCTACTCAAACCTGAATCTAAATCATTTATATATATTATAAACAACAGAGGTCCCAGGACAGAGCCCTGAGGCACCCCACTTACAACATTTTCCATCTCTGACTTGACTCCATTTATACTAACTCTCTGTTTCCTTTGGTATAGCCATGCCCTAATCCAGCTTAATATAGCACCCCCAATACCATGAGACTCTAACTTTTTAATCAGTCTTTCATGTGGCACTGTATCAAAAGCTTTGCTTTTTTTTCTTTTCTCTTTTTTTTTCTTTTTTCTTTTCTTTTTTTCTTTTCTTTGCTAAAGTCAAGGTACACAACATCGCAATCCTTACCACTATCAACTGCCTCAACAATGCTAGAATAAAAAGATAACAAATTTGTTAAACATGAACGGCCATTTATAAAACCATGTTGCGACTCAATTATTAATTTATGTTTTTCAAGATGAAGACGAATTTTATTTGCTATTATAGATTCGAGTAACTTTCCTACAATAGACGTTAGGCTAATTGGTCGATAGTTAGACGCAAGTGATCTATCTCCTTTCTTAAAAATTGGTATCACATTAGCAACTTTCCAAAACTCTGGCACTCTGCCTGACTCTATTGATTTATTTAATATGGTTGACAGTGGGTCACAAAGCTCCTCTTTGCATTCTTTAAGCACCCTGGCAAACACTTCATCCGGCCCTTGGGATTTGTTTGGTTTGAGTTTTACTATTTGTTTAAGAACATCCTCCCTGGTAACTGTTAAACTCGTCAACCTGTCCTCGTCCCCACCCACATAGACTTGTTTGGCTGAAGGCATATTGTTAAGTTCCTCTTTAGTAAATACAGATACAAAATATTTATTAAAAATACTACTCATCTCTTCATCACTATCTGTTATTTGACCTGTCTCAGTTTTTAATGGACCTATCCTTTCCCTAGTCTTAGTACGATATAACTGAAAAAACCCTTTAGGATTTGTCTTTGCTTGCCCTGCCATGCGAACTTCATAGTTTCTTTTTGCTTTCCTTATCTCTTTTTTAACATTTCTAACCAGTTGTAGGAATTCCTGTTCTAAAGTGACCTCCCCATTTTTAATCCTTTTGTACCAAGCTCTCTTTTTACCTATAAGGTTCTTCAAATTCTTTGTTATCCACTTTGGGTCATTGGTATTCGATCTATTCAATTTGTATGGTATACTACGTTCCTGTGCTTTGTTTAGAATATTCTTAAATAAGTTATATATTGAATCCACATCGAAATCCCCATTTACATCACCTATCGCTGGGTTCATGTCTCGCTCCAAGACCGGCCCCCACCCCATACCCAAGACTTTCCAATCAATTTGACCCAAAAAATTTCTAAGGCTATTAAAATCAGCTTTTCGAAAATCTGGCACTTTAACAGAATTTTCTCCTACAGGTCTATTCCATTCTATGCTAAATCTGATTTCTTTGTGATCACTGTTCCCTAGCTCACTCCCTATTTCGATGTCATTAATTTGTGTTTCCCTGTTAGTTAACACTAAATCTAAAATATTATTTTCCCGTGTTGGTTCCTTAATGTGTTGCGTAAGAAAGCAATCGTCAATTAATTCTAGAAAATCTTCTGCTTCACTATTCCCTGTTTTGTTCAACCAGCTTATTCCACTAAAATTAAAGTCACCCATGACGTAAAAACTGTTAGATCTAGATGCCCTAGATATTTCATCCCATAGATGCTTTGCTTCAATTCTGTCTAAATTTGGTGGCCTATATATAACTCCTATTATAATATTATTTGCTTTTTCGTATAATTCTATCCAAATAGTTTCTGTGTGTGGCTCAGTTTTGATTCCCTCTTTGAGACTACATTTCATATTGTCCCTAACATATATGGCTACTCCCCCTCCTCGTCTAATATATCTATCTGTGTGAAATAGTTTAAATCCATTTATTTGATATTCAGCTAATAGTTCTCTATTTTCTACATTCATCCACGTTTCGGTAAGTGCAATGATATCTATTTTTTTCTGTGCAGACAAGAGCATTTAATTCGTTAATTTTATTTCTTAGACTTCTACTGTTAGTGTAATATACCCTAAGTGAATTGTTATTTTGAGGCCCTTCTCTTTCCCTGATCATTTTGCCAATTCCTTTCTCCCACAAACACATACTTTTATTACCTCCTTCTTCCAAATCAATTCCCATACCTCTATCTACTAACAGTTTAAACACAAACAAACACCTCTAACCACTTCTTCCAACGAGTTCGCAACAGCAACAACCCCAGCTCTCGATAGATGCACCCCATCACGAGCATACATTTCATTTCTTCCATAGAAGTGTTTCCAGTTGTCTATGAAAGATATTGCATTTGATTTGCAATATCTTTCCAGCCGGCAATTGACACCAAGTGCCCTCGATATCCATTCATTTCCTACTCCCTTACTTGGAAGAATGCCACATATGATCGGGATTCCTCCCTTGCTCCTAACTAATTCAATGGCTGTCCTGAATCTCTGTATTAGTTCCTCACTCCTAACTCGTCCAACATCATTACCCCCTGCACTAATACAAATAATGGGTTTGTTTCCATTTCCTGTCATAATATCATTCATGTTTGCAACAATATCACCAATTCCAGCTCCCGGATAGCAAACCCTTAATCTGTTCCCCCTATCTCTGGCACAAAACGTTCTGTCTAAATACCCCACCTGGGAATCTCCCACAACCAAAATTCGCTTCGATTCTCCCTTTTCCTTTCGAGCAGATTGAGAGACCTGCGCTTCAATGCTCCTCGTTACTTTGTCTTTGCCACCTCGTTGAACAACAGGTTCAACACAGCACTCGTCCTCTAATACGTCAAATGCGTTAAAAGTCCTTAGGTGTAGGCTATTAGTTGTCGGTTTTGCCAAGGTCTTCTTAAGACCCCTGTCTTTCACAACTTGCCAAGACGAGGTCTTCTTAATACTGCTCCCGTCAGTCCTCCTTAATGAGGTCCCGTCAATACTGGCCTCCTCCTTCGTTTCCTCCCGAAGTCGTAGCCGTCGTACCTCCTCCTGCAGGGAATCTATCTCTGCTCTCAGAGCTCCAACCAGACTCACCAAATCTTTTACTAATCCTTCCATTATTGCAATAATAATGTTATTATTATTGGCACTGTATCAAAAGCTTTGCTAAAGTCAAGGTACACAACATCACAATCCTTACCACTATCAACTGCCTCAACTATGCTGGAATAAAAAGTTAGCAAATTTGTTAAACATGAACGGCCATTTGTAAAACCATGTTGCGACTCATTTATTAATTTATGTTTTTCAAGATGGAGACGAATTGTATTTACAATTATTGATTCAAGTAACTTTCCCACAATAGACGTTAGGCTAATTGGCCGATAGTTTGACGCAAGTGATCTATCTCCTTTCTTAAAAATTGGTACCACATTAGCTACCTTCCATGACTCTGGCACTTTGCCTGTCTCTATTGATTTATTAAATATGGTAGACAGTGGCTCGGAAAGCTCCTCTTTGCATTCTTTAAGCACCCTGGCAAACACTTCATCCGGCCCTGGGGATTTGTTTGGTTTTAGTTTTTCTAATTGTTTAATTACATCCTCCCTGGTAACTGCTAAACTAGTCAACCTGTCCTCATCCCCACCCACATAGACTTGTACGGCTGAAGGCATATTGTTAAGTTCTTCTTTAGTAAATACAGATATAAATATTTGTTAAAGATACTACTCATCTCCTTGTCATTATCCGTTATTTGACCTGTCTCAGATTTTAATGGACCTATCCTTTCCCTAGTCTTAGTTCGATATAACTGAAAAAACCCTTTAGGATTTGTCTTTGCTTGCCCTGCTATGCGAACATCATAGTTTATTTTTGCTTTCCTAATCTCTTTTTTAACATTTCTAACCAGTTGTACGAATTCCTGTTCTAACCTGACTTCCCCATTCTTAATCCTTTTGTACCAAGCTCTCTTTTTACCTATAAGGTTCTTTAAATTATTTGTTATCCACTTTGTGTCATTAGTATTCGATCTATTCAATTTGTATGGTATACTACGTTCCTGTGCTTTGTTTAGAATATTCTTAAATAAGTTATATATTGAATCCACATCGAAATCCCCATTTACGTCACCTATCGCTGGGTTCATGTCGCGCTCCAAGACCGGCCCCAACCCCATCCCCAAGACTTTCCAATCTATTTGACCCCAAAAATTTCTTAGGCTATTAAAATCAGCTTTTCGAAAATCTGGCACTCTAACAAAATTTTCTCCTACAGGTCTATTCCATTCTATGCTAAATCTGATTACTTTGTGATCACTGTTCCCTAGCTCACTTCCTATTTCGATGTCATTAATTTGTGTTTCCCTGTTAGTTAACACTAAATCTAAAATATTATTTTCCCGAGTTGGTTCCTTAATGGGTTGCGTAAGAAAGCAATCGTCAATTAATTCTAGAAAATCTTCTGCTTCACTATTTCCTGTTTTGTTCAACCAGTTTATTCCACCTAAATTAAAGTCACCCATGACATAAATACTGTTAGATCTAGATGCTCTAGATATTTCATCCCATAGATGCTTTGCTTCCATTCTGTCTAAATTTGGTGGCCTATAGCCTGGTGGATAGCGCGCAGGACTCGTAATTCTGTGGCGCGGGTTCGATTCCCGCACGAGGCAGAAACAAATGGGCAAAGTTTCTTTCACCCTGAATGCCCCTGTTACCTAGCAGTAAATAGGTACCTGGGAGTTAGTCAGCTGTCACGGGCTGCTTCCTGGGGGTGGAGGCCTGGTCGAGGACCGGGCCGCGGGGACACTAAAAGAGCCCCGAAATCGTCTCAAGATAACCTCAAGATATATATAACTCCTATTATAATATTATTTGCTTTTTCGTTTAATTCTATCCAAATAGTTTCTGTGTGTGGCTCAGTTTTGATTCCCTCTTTGAGACTACATTTCAAATTGTCCCTAACATATATGGCTACTCCCCCTCCTCGTCTAATATATCTATCTGTGTGAAATAGTTTAAATTCATTTATCTGATATTCAGCTAATAGTTCTCTATTTTCTACATTCATCCACGTTTCGGTAAGTGCAATAATATCTATTTTTTCTGTGCAGACAAGAGCATTTAATTCATTAATTTTATTTCTTAGACTTCTACTGTTAGTGTAATATACCCTAAGTGAATTGTTATTTTGAGGCCCTTTTCTTTCCCTGATCATTTTGCCAATTCTTTTCTCCCACGAACACATACTTTTATTACCTCCTTTCTCCAAATCAATTCCCATACCACTATCTACTAACAGTTTAAACCCAAACAAACACCTCTAATTACTGGTTCCAATGAGTTTGCAACAGCAACAACCTCAGCCCTTGATAGATGCACCCCATCACGAGCATACATTTCATTTCTTCCATAGAAGCGTTCCCAGTTGTCTATGAAAGATATTGCATTTGATTTGCAATATCTTTCCAGCCGGCAATTGACACGAAGTGCCCTCGACATCCATTCATTTCCCACTCCCTTTCTTGGAAGAATGCCACATATGATCGGGATTCCTCCCTTGCTCCTAACTAATTCAATGGCTGTCCTAAATCTCTGTATTAGTTCCTCACTCCTAACTCGCCCAACATCATTACCCCCTGCACTAATACAAATAATGGGTTTGTTCCCATTTCCCGTCATAATATCATTCATGTTTGCAACAATATCACCAATTCCAGCTCCCGGATAGCAAACCCTTAATCTGTTCCCCCTATCTCTGGCACAAAACGTTCTGTCTAAATACCTCACCTGGGAATCTCCCACAACCAAAATTCGCTTCGGTACCTCCTTAACTTTCTGAGCAGCCTGAGGGGCCTGCGCTCCGCCGCTCTTCGCTGATTTCCTCGCTGCAGGCGCACCACAGCACTCGTCCTCCAACACGGCAAATGAATTTGCTGTCCTTAGGGCGTCTGTAGGCGGCCTTGTCAAGGTCTTCTTAAGACCCCTGTCCTTCACGACTCAATATCCCGTGACTTTTATTATGCTTGATTATATAGATATAGCTCAAGAATAACACCAGGTGTTATATTGTTAACTCTTCTAGAAATAAATAGAAATGTCCTTTTTGCTTTAATTCGATTATGCAAAGATTTTTTTTTGTCATTATGTTCTTAATAATCATGACCCAAAACCCTTTCGCAATCAGACTCCGTAATGTCAACAGCATCCAACTGATATCCAGTAACACTTACTATGTAGCCTCATCACCTTATATTTGTCAACGTTTAAACTGCAGCTGCCAGTGTTTAGACCAATTTAAAACCGTACGTAGTTCGTCTTTAAGGGATTTAACATTTTCATCAGTTTATGTCTCCTGATTTTTGTATCTTGTGCAAATTTGCAAATATTGCTGATCAATTCTGAATAAATCATAAACAGAGGTATCAGGACAGCCTTGAGGCCTGTTACAACAGTTTCCCCACTTTGACTTTCTCTATTTATACTAACTGTTTCCTTTGGTATAACCATACCCCAATCCAACTTAATATAGCAGTCTCAATACCGCGAGCCTCTATATTTTAAAGCAATCTTTCACGTGGCACTGTAAGAAGAGCTTTGCTAAAGTCAAAGTATTCATCGTCACAAACTTTTCCATTATCACCCGACTCATTATGCTGGACAAGAATGAGATCAAATTTCTCAAACGTGAGGGGCCCTTAGTAAAATCATTATGTAAATCAACAATATGTCTGTTTTCTCAAGCTGCAGACGAATGACCTTTGTAATTAACGATTCAAGCAATTTTCTCAATAACCATTAAGCTAATTTGCCAATAGGGAGCCGGTCGGCCGAGCGGACAGCACACTGGACTTGTGATCTTGTGGTCCCGGGTTCGATCCCGGGCGCCGGCGAGAAACAATGGGCAGAGTTTCTTTCACCCTATGCCCCTGTAATGTAAAGCTTAGTGACGAAAATGGTTACGAGACATTGAGTCGGCCAGGACCTGGAGCTGAAGCGGAACATGACACCAGTCCAAGGTCAGGCAACTCCCCCCCCCCCCCCCATAGGTTCCCCGACTCCCCCCTCCCCCCACAGGGAACTGCATTTAGAAAACGCTGTCTCTCACAACCAACACTTAGCTCGGCTGGGGCACACTGATTGATAGACAGTTGTTGGCCGTGTAATCTAGTTGATGTTGTTGAATGTTTTTTTTCTTCCAGTAAAATAAATTCTCGAGTGTGAGGTTATGTGAGAGGATAGATTACCAGTTATCTTCTCAACTGTGTTGGAGTGCATGCTATCTGGTTGTACTCTGGCATGAATGCACCAGAGTGCACTCACTCTAGATTTTGTAATTCTTAAGTCACCATTTTGTTGTTTGGTGTCTAAGTTTAGCATAAACCCAAGGCTCTTCAGTATGACTACAGAGGCCGTCACAGTCTTTCTGCGAGAACAGATACAACCACTAATATAGAATTAACATTAAAGTGTATGGAGACGAAGGGAGAGAGCGAGAGGTACTTGTGGACAGGAAAGTAAACGGTTCTCGCCGCTTGTATCAACACTGACTGGAGGCCGTGACGTCACCGGTCATCACGTGACCAGAAGGGTCTACAGGTTGGTCGAGGCCACTTTGTCGATGCCGCCCTTCCTCTGATGGTCGATGCCGCCCTTCCTCTGATGGTCGATGCCGCCCTTCCTCTGATGGTCGATGCCGCCCTTCCTCTGATGGTCGATGCCGCCCTTCCTCTGATGGTCGATGCCGCCCTTCCTCTGATGGTCGATGCCGCCCTTCCTCTGATGGTCGATGCCGCCCTTCCTCTGATGGTCGATGCCGCCCTTCCTCTGATGGTCGATGCCGCCCTTCCTCTGATGGTCGATGCCGCCCTTCCTCTGATGGTCGATGCCGCCCTTCCTCTGATGGTCGATGCCGCCCTTCCTCTGATGGAAATTGTAGATCCATCTGCCTATTTTTCCCGGCAATGTATTTTGAACGCATTTGTGTGTGCAATAACACCATGGTCACATTTGTTGAAGGCTTTTGCAAAATCTATGTAAAATACATCAGCGTTTTGTTTGTCTTCAATGGGATCTAAGGCCATGTCATAGTGATCCAGCAACTGTGATAGGCAAGAGCTCCTTGTTCTGAAACCATGCTGTCCACGGTTATCGAGATGCTGGGATTCCATGTATTTTGTGATCTTAATTCTAAGCACTCTTTCAAAGATTTTTATGATGTATGATGTTAGTGCTATTGGTCTGTAGTTTTTTGCCTCTGCCTTATTTCCTCCTTTATAAAGTGGTGCTATCTCTGCTGTTTTTAGTAAGTCAGGGATGATGCCAGTATCTTTGCTTTCATTTTGTGGTTGTCAAAGACATATTTTGTCGAAAGTGGAAGGTCATTTCTAATTTATTTCTACTAGCCAAGCCAGTGTGTCGATGTTTTTTTCAGGGTCTACCGTCAAGTGTTGTGTTGATATATTCTGTGGTTAATGTGCAGCTTCTCGGTATGTTAAGAAAGTACTGTGCTGGTCGATTGGTCCTGACTCAGATTTTCAGTAGAGTCACAGTCTGGTGGACGTTTTGTGCTGCCAATATATATAGGTTTCGGATCTAAATAAATCACAAGTTTTTATACCAGTGTTTTCAGACCGTTGGGAGTCAGTAATTAGGGACAATATAGACTTAACAACAGAGAGTGGGACACCTAGGACTAATTCAACTTTATCCATGTTACACGCAAAGTTGGCTGTAATGATTGCCAATATGGTGGGTTATATTTGTGAGATTCTAAACCTTTTGTTCTGTGCAGTAAGCAGGTTATTTATAAGTGCAATGATGAGGATCTTACTGTCAATCGTGCAGGAAGAGTTTTAAAGTGCTTGAAGAGTAGTCTTTAAAGCACAAAATATTATTTTGTGCTTCAAAGATTTTTAATGTACTGGTAGCTAGTTATAGTGCAGCCGGTTGTTTGTGTAGAGTTGTTTGTTTGTTTGTGTTGTTTCATGTTGTTTAACCTGACACTGCTATTAGTGTCAGGTTAAACAACTGGCTGAGTGCAAATATTGTTTTTTTTTTGAGATATATAAAAGAGTTGTTACATTCTTGTACAGCCACTAGTACGCGTAGCGTTTCGGGCAGGTCCCTGGAATACGATCCCCGCCGCGAAGAATCGTTTTTTCATCCAAGTACACATTTTACTGTTGCGTTAAACAGAGGCTACAGTTTAGGAATTGCGCCCAGTAAATCCTCCCCGACCGAGGGAGCCGGTCGGCCGAGCGGACAGCACACTGGACATGTGATCCTGTGGTCCCGGGTTCGATCCCGGGCGCCGGCGAGAAACAATGGGCAGAGTTTCTTTCACCCTATGCCCCTGTTACCTAGCAGTAAAATAGGTACCTGGGTGTTAGTCAGCTGTCACGGGCTGCTTCCTGGGGGTGGAGGCCTGGTCAAGGACCGGACCGCGGGGACACTAAAAAGCCCCGAAATCATCTCAAGATAACTGGCCAGGATACGAACCCATGACATAGCGCTCGCGGAACGCCAGGCGAGTGTCTTACCACTACACCACGGAGACTGTAAGAACCTGCATACTACAGCAGTCCGTCCTGTAGATGATTGGATTGAGTCATCGGTGTAGATAGTTCTTACGGGATCTTAAAAACTTTAAGGAAAGAGGCAATTAAAGTATGACAGCTTTGAAAAAAAGCAGAATTCTCAATACCTTTCTTAAAGGCTGGTGTATATGGTACTTGAATTGTGGTGTACAGATGAGAAGAAATATCAATGGCAGGGATTTTGCATTTAAAAGGAATGCTCAGTTTGATAAGATTGTAGTCTTTTTTCACGCCCTTTTATCATGCAAGGAGTGAGTTGGTATGTTACACCACTTAATTGGGTGTTAACGGCACAGAATAATTTGTCTCCCAGCAAGGCTGGAGATGAAGGGTCTTTCATAACGTGAAGGGAAAAGGTTGTATTGACTTGCATGATTATCTCTAGTATGAATGGAAGCTTCAGTTCTTCCCTCAAGCTGATGATTTTTGTACAACTTGGGGGCACCAAGAATTACCCTCATGATTCATTCTGTATTACTTCCAGTTTGTTCAAAACAGAGGCGTGGATACTAAGTGCAAGGCATGATAATTAACTAGGGATATAACAAACATGTTGAATAGTCTAGCATATTTAGCATTGATATCAATATTTTTATTGATATCAATGCTATTGATGTCAATAAAAACAATATTGATATCAATATTGAAATCAATATTTTTTTTTGGTTGTTGACTTTGCAAGCTTGAGGGACATTGGTTCATTTTATGGAGAAACAGCAATAGATTAAATTACAGATAAGACCAAATTCAATGTTTTTAGCAGCAAGTGAATCAAATAGAACTTGCAGTCTAGTTTGGGTATTTGAAACTGTATAAACATCACAGACATAACAGATGACAGCTTCATCAACTAGTGTGGCAATAATCAGTTTTTGTGCTTTAGGTCACTGAACAATGTTGGGCTAAGGACTTCACCTTGTTAAAGGGGAGCAGAATGTTTACTTTGGCCTTCATGAAAGAACTGAGGTGGTTCTGATGCTCGGGTGCCCCTTTGATATATATCAAGTCTTCCATTAACTCCAAAATAGGCTAATTGTTCTAAGATTATTTTTTTTCCTTTGTGCTGTATCAAAAGCAGTTTGGATGTCAATAAATGCCATCTTAGAGCATGGTCCCTGTTTAATAAAATTTGCAGCAGGGCAAGTTTGAGTGCTTCTTCCAGGAAGGAAACCATACAGTTTTTCCATACAGGAGCGTGGTTTTCCATTGATAGATCACATTAATGTGATGTTGTCATGTGCCTGATTTTCCCCAGCATCGCTGTTAATACAAATGGTCAAAAAACTATGTAACCAAGTGGCCTTCAAATTATGTCTAGGGGAAATACAAACAAATAAATAAAAGCAATCAGTTTACTGGGACATCTCAATAAGGCACAATAAAAAATACACAATTGAACACAACTAAGTTCTCTACACTGATAGTATTTCACACCAAAATCAGTTGGGCTCAATCTCTTGGGAATCATCCATATCATGCTCTATACTGCACACCCTGAGCTATCTGTCACTAGGCTCTATCCTAGTGCAGTGGTACACTAACTCTAGTATGCTTAACAACAATACAGAATGGAGGTGTCACAAAATATCACTAGTGGGGTGAACAAACCATATCATTCAGTCACTTAATGTCCTCATGAGTCCACCACATAATTTATACAGTATGTATCACCTACCACCTGTCAAACATGGTGCACATCGGCAGACTTATCCAGTTCCCATCAATACATGTACAATATATGCTATAGGGTCAATGGACCGTAATAATCCCACAAAAATCAGAGTGCGATGCAACGCACCAAGAATTCTGTTGAGGGACAGGTGACCGTGAGGGGCGGCCGGAAAGCAAGACTCACGCTCGTCCTGGAAGTCAGGACATTCAAGAAGAACATGCACGACTGCAAGAGGGACAATGCAATGAGGACAATAAGGAGCAGGGTTGCGCTCCATCAAGTGACCATGGGTTAAACGAGTATAGCCAATACGCAACCTCGCCAGAGCCGTTTCCCATCGCCGATTACGGTGGTAGGAGGACGGCCACGAGGAAACAACATTTCAGAGTACGTAGTTTGTTACCAGTAACAGACGACCAAGAAGCCTGCCAACGGGTAAGGATGGAGGAATGGATAACTGGTTAAAAGTCAGAATATGGAATACCTTTACGAGAGATGGGACAAGAGCGGACAGCTTCCTTGGCGGCAGCATCCGCACACTCATTTAAAGACACACCAATATTGCTGGGAACCCAACAAAACTCAACTGACTTAAATTTACTGTGAACAAGAAACAGCCAATACTGGATCTTGACAACTACTGGATGAACCAAATTAAAGGACCCGAGAGCCATGAGGGCACTACGAGAGTCAACAACAACTACATAGGAAGACTGACAATGAGAAAGCAGGAGACGAAGAGCATAGAGAATAACATAAAGCTCCACTGTAAAGATGCTAGTCTCCGGAGGTTAGCGACGCATATAAGTGCGATCAGGAAAAACAACAGAGTAGCCAACACCTTTTGCAGACTTAGACCCATTGGTGAAGACAGAAACAGAGCGGAAGTGAGAAGAAAAGTGCTCAAGGAAAAGGCGTTTTAGAACCGTAGGTGGGGTAAAAGCTTTAGTGATGCGGGTCAAGGATGTACAAAACTGCGGACGAGGGACTCTCCACGGGGGCAAAGAAGGAACAACACGCGGAGAAAAATTAGAAACACGAACGGAAAGAGAATCCTGTAAGCGAGATAACCGGACAGAAAGAGGGAGGTGGTGAAGAAGAACAGAAACCGCAGGAAGGGTTAAAGTTAAAGCACGACAGAGGCGAAAGGAAGGATGTTGTAAGGACCGCGCAAGATAAAGAAGACAGTAGCGACCCCGCGGTTCTGGAGAGACAGGAAGCTAGCCTCATCATACAAGGTAAGGACGGGAGTCGAACGAAAGACATCAGAACTGAGGCGTAACCCAGTATGTTGCAAAGCATCAAGACTGCGAAGAGTAGAAGAAGAAGCAGACGAGTAAGCAGGGCAACCATAATCGAGCTTAGACAGGACGAGAGAGGAATGTAAAGGAAGGAGAGTGCGCCTATCTGCCCCCCAAGAAGTATGGGACAAGACCCGAAGGAGGGTAAGGGCCTTAGAGCACTCAACACGGAGGTAAGAGATATGGGGAGACCAAGACAAACGAGTGTCAAGGATAGCAGCAGGAAGAGGGGGAGTAGAAAGAGGGGAGCGCACCTCAGCAAGGGCAGCAACCGAGAGGGAAGCGGGGGCCAAAGAAACCTCCATAGCAGGAACAGAGGGCGCAACCACCGAAACGGGAGGAGAAGGAGCAAGAGAGTCAGTAGTAGGGGCTGAGGAAGAGAGCGATGCCTTCTTACCCGCCGGGGAGGAAGAAGGAGAGGAGCCAGGCTTACGCTTCTGACTTAAAGAGACCGGTGTCCCAGCAACTACGTACCGGGCAATGGATTCCAGCGTCTCAACAGGAGAAGCTGAACGAGAGCACACACGACGGCCGTTAGGAGAGCGATGGACATCAGCCCGCACCGACAGGCGGTGGGGAGATTCAATAGATGGAGGAGAAGGATGGGAAGGACAATCGGAGGGAGACGAGGAAGAAGACACAGGAGACATGACAGACCGGATAGAATGAAGGGGAACCCCAGACAGAGGACCAGGAGGGGGACCCTTCGGGACAGAACTCAAAGGAACAGAGGAGGGGGCTGTGGGCGTATCAGGGTCTAAGGCCCAGAAATGGTTGTGAGTCTGAGGAAGGTGGGAAGGACGAGGAGAGGAAGATCGCAACATGCGAGCATAAGAGACATTAGCATAAGGCGGGAGCCGGCGAACCTGGCACCTCGCCTCAGGAAAAGATAAACGCTCACGGTGCTTCAAGGTGAGGACGGCTGCCTCAAGCTTGTAATGGATACACGCACGGGAGAAGGTAGGATGGGCCTCACCGCAGTTGAGGCAGCGAACCTGGGGAGAAGTGCACTCCGACTTAGAGTGACCTTCGCCACCACACAAAGGACAGAGAGAGACAGTCACAGAGCAGCGGAGGGCACCATGCCCAAACCTCCAGCACTTGTTACAGAGCCTAGGAGAAGGAATGTACTCCTGGACAGAGCACCTGGCACCAGCAAGAATGACAGAAGGTGGAAGGGTCCTACCATCAAAGGTGATCTTCACAACCGAAGGGGTTGACGGCGACGACCACGAGGGGGACGAGTAAACGTGTCAACCCGGAGGACAGAATGGCCCTGGGCATCGAGGATATGCCGAATATCATCGTGGCAGTCCTGCAGATTCCGAACACCGGTCGCAACATGGGGCGGGAGGAGAATAGTGCCAACATTGGAATTCAACTGAGCGTTCTTTGAGACCCGAACAGGGGTCTCGCCAAGGCAGGATAAGGCAGCCAAGCGGGAAGCTGCATCCTGAGAAGGAGCAGCAACGACACGTGTACCGAGACGAGTGGGGTTGCAGGTAACAGAGGCATCCACGGAATCAACAAGATGTCGATGGAGGGAAAAATCGTCAGAAGGCGCAGAATCAAGAGGGAGGTTATCAAAGTATTTGGCCCACGAAGCGGGACCAAACAAGGCTTGATAGGCATCAGAACGGGAAGGAATCGAGCGAGCGCGGCCGGGCTGAGGACGGCGTTGAGAACCCCCAGAGAGAGAGGGGTTAAAAGGCGCAGTAGTTACAACTAGAGATGGAGCCGTGCCAAGGCTTGGGGCTCGACCCAACCACAGAGGAGGGAGGGGAGCCGAAGAGAGTAGTCAGAGAGGCCAAAGGAGGAGCAAGGTCGGGGCCCAATGCAGTGGAGGCTACAGAACCAGGTCTTCCAACACGGACCGACTCGGGGGGCTTGGTCGCCCACCGCACGAGCCTGAGAAGGTAAAGGAGAAACAGAACACAACATAGGTACGAACCATAAACATTCATTCACGAATGTGCCCCCACACCCACCATGGAGCCACAATTAGAGGCAGGACACCCAACAAGAAGCTATCGCCGATCATGCTGGGGCCTCCTAGGGGTGCGTCGTGAGTATACACCCCACAAACGCCATCTTAAGAACCGTCAGTCCGTCGAGATTGGGTTCAGTGACGAAAGGGGAAGTGACAATAAAAGGTTCCCCTCCCTCTCGACGTTGGGTACTACAGTTCTACGGGTGCAAGAGTATGCCTCCTCAAGCACCCGGGCGTCAGAGTAGAAGAAGTCCAAAGGAATAACCAAAACACGCAAAATGTCGGCAGGAAACGACAAGTAGATAGGAGAAGAGGGAGGAGAAAAACGAAACAGAAGGAAAAGGAAAAGTTGTTCAGCAAAATTTGAGACAGCAGCAGGAGCACAAGGCTACAAAAGGACAGAGGACTGTCCCAAGGAGTATCACACTCCGGCAGCCGTCCACTAAGCCCACCTCACGGCATCAATGAGCTGAACGGGGAGGGGGAATCGTTCTCAAAGTCAACCCTGCAGTGACGGGCGGCGGCTCAGCAGATCCCCGGGAGACACTTTAGCCAACTTGGCGAAACATTTGCCACTACTCTTTCAATTATCTCTGTCTCAGAACATGACTTTACAAGCTATAACTCCTTAAACATACACACAACTAATAGAATATTGCACAGTCCATTTCTCAAGAAGGTATCAAAGAATTCTGCCAAACACAATAGAATATGCAAACAAGCCTGAATGGTCCCCTGGACTATATGCAACTAAAAACTCACACCCCAGAAGTGACTCGAACCCATACTGCAAGGAGCAACGCAACTGGTATGTACAGGACGCCTTAATCCACTTGACCATCACGACCAGACAAAATGGTCCGGTCGTGATGGGCTAAATAGCCTCGGCTACAATCAGTTTTTGTCCGGTCATGATGGTCAAATGGCTTAAGGCGTCCCCCACCATCTCATCACCCCCCCCCCCCCTCCATCTCAACGCATTTAACGTGTAAATAATGTTTATACATCACTAACTATCCTTACCTAACTTTACCTAATAGTCCTATTGTAAGTACAAGAGCGTATTAAATGTGATGCTAACACCAAGCATCCCTCAGTGCTTCCTGTTAAACCACCATTCACCTTCCATTTCTAACCAAACATTCCTGTTGTGTGTAAGTGTGTATGAGAAAGAGTAAGTCAGGGATAAATGAGATTGGTTACTAACACCAGTATCCCTCAGTGCACCCTGTTAAAGGCCATTTCCATACCAGAGATCCATCGTCCTGTTAATCAACCGTTCATCTAACGGTTCATGCCCTTATCCACCGCCTACCAGCTCCTCCATCTAACAGAGACCCTAACAGTGGTTAGGTTGGATCGTTAATCAAACCTAACTTAACTGTGTGAAGTGTTCGTCATCCAGTGTATTAAGCATAATGCATTATGCTACGTATTGCAATAAGGTTAAAGAAAAAAAGGTTATTCAGAAAAATAGTTGACTTTTTTGTTTACAAACGTTGATACCGAGTATTGAGGAAAAGTGTCAATAATTCTAACACAACATGGTGTGTTAAATCATAATCCTACACTCTGGTTTAGAAACGAACACTAGAGTTTATGAGAATTAATATTAAAATGCATGTTTGAATTATCACAATGAAAATCTATGTCAAACAAGTTAAAAAAAATCCATCACACGCACTGGGAACCAACGCGCTGGACATTCACAGCCACACGCCCCAGACAATCAAACCACGACATGGGAAAATGATTGCATCCTGGGATTCAACTGAACCTTCGTACGATCCTGGGGCTTCCGTTGAAGCCTTGAGGGTTCAGTAAAACCCAAGGTTGCAATCCTTTAACCATATCATGAACTGGTTGTCTGGTCATGTGCCTGGGAAAGCCTAGCGTATTGATTCCCTATACGTGTGATTGGTTCCCTATACGTGCTTTTTTTGTAACTTGTTAGACAAAGATTTTCATTGTGAGAATTTAAAAATGCATTTTAATTGTATTTTTAATATCCATAGTGGTAGCTTCTCTCCTTTTATAAATTAGCTATGAGAAACGTACATTAACGATCCAACCCAACAAACCCCTGCAAGGTTGGGTTAGGTTGAATTGGTAATAACACCTAACTTAACTGTGTGATGTATTCGGCATCCAGTGTATTGAGCATCATTCATTATGCTGCATATTATTATAAGGTTAAAGAAAATGGTTATTCAAAAGACATCAAGTTTATCATCATTACTATTATCATTACTTTCTTCACAAATGTTGATACCGAGTATTGAGAACAATAGTGTCAATTATACCGAGTGTTAAATCATAATACTACACTTTTATGTAGACACGAACACTAGAGTTCATGAGAATTAACATTAAAATTCGTGTTTGAACTCTCAGTGAAAATCTTTGTCTAACAGGTTCAACAAAAAATCACACGCTCAGGAAACCCATGCGCTGTGCATTCCCAGGCACACACCCCAAACCACCAAGCCACAACATGGTAAAAGAATTGCAGCCTAGGAATCTACTAACCCTCGAGGGTTTCTGAGGCTTCTGTTGAAGAATAGAGGGTTCAGTATAACCCAAGGTTGTAATCCTTTAACCATATCATGACCTGGTTATCTGGGGCAAGTGCCAGTGAATGCACACTGTGTAGGTTTGAATCCTCATCATATCCATTAAGAATGGAGCGAAGATGTCATTAACAGTCTCCGTGGTGTAGTGGTAAGATCCTCGCCGTTTTGTGAGGAACAACCCATCAATACTCAAACTCGGGGTATATCGAGTTTGGAAGGAACGTTGCAGATTTCGTCTGCAATTCTTGAATAAATGCAGTTGACGATTATTTGCTGGTCACTTGGCTGGCATTGTGCTAAACCCCAGTATTCTGGCGACTCTCACTGTTATCACAGTGGTTAAGTCGCCCAGCTCCCCATGAGCTGCTATTATTTTTGTGTGTGAGGACAGTATCACTGATCAGTTCACTTTGTCCTTCCATGAAGGATGAGGAGATACCCTGTGGGCAGTGCTACAAGTGGGCATTTTAGAATGTATCTTGAAATTGACAGAGGAAGGTAAACCAAACTGCCTTTGGTTTATCCAATACCCTAATGTGGGGAATTCATTTTATGATCTCCGTGGGAAAGAAATGAATTTCTTCAGACCTAGGGGTTTCTAGGGGGCATTATGGAGAGCAATGAATCGGTCCTCACTTCGGCGATACGTCATGGGGAAGTTAAGCGAAAATATAATCTGTTTCCGTACAACAAGGATGGACAGTGTACAGAGGTATGGCAAGTAGAGACGAAAACTGCTTTTGAGGCTACACCAAGTACATCTACAAGCAAGACGCCAATCATAATGGATCTAGAGAGGACAGCCCCAGTCTCACACCAACCAGTGTCAGACTCTACACATCTTCCATAATTCAAAATAATGCAGGTAGACAAATTTCCTACATCATATGGAATAGTAACGGCAATGGAAAACAGGCAACCAGAGCTCAAACTTCCCATCATAGTCAACCTAAAAAGAAGTAATTATAATGACACAACCAGACCAACAGACTGTAAATTACATAGAAACGGTAATATTCCTGCAAGGAAAACCAGTATGCTTGCAAAAGCTGGACCCTTCAGAAAGGGTCCAGCTTTTGCAAGAAAGAAAGACTCATACGAGTTGTGCTGCTGGGATACTTCGGTCGACTTGTCACTGGATCCAATATTATAACACAGGCGAATCTTGAATGTGGAACAATGGCTCACAAAAATAAACAAAGTAGCGACACGTCAGCTTCTAGGGATCGTAATGGGACATGTGCCAAAAACATTCAACCTTGGAAATTGAGGAACATACCGACAAAGACCATACGTCCCGGAACCTTTGTGCTGCTTCAGGTGTCAGAAATATGTCCACCGTCAAACACACAGAACCGGGCAGGAGGAGATACGGAGTGTGCAGCCTGAGGCATCCATCCAAAGACTGTATAGCCATGTACAAAGCAAACCAGACCACAACAGCCAAATGTCACAACTGTGGAGGTTATCATCATTCTTGGAGCACAACCTGCTCTGCAAGGTAAGAGAAGGTGCAGACAGCTCAAGCCAGGATAATCACACAAACCTGCACTACATACACCAACACCATCGTCTGGAACATTCGTGCACAGCCACGACAGATACTCACACAGAACACAATTTACCGACTCTAATTACCTCCAAATCAGAAAATGCACACAACAACTGCAGAAATACAACGTGGAAACAATCACAACTACAATCACTTAAGGAGCCATCTTTACAGATTTACAGTTTTACGGAGATCCAGCTGAAAAAATTGAGATCATGACAGAGACCATTATCAATTGCTTACAGATGATGCAGAACGCCTCACAACAAAAGACTCAATAAATCACTTGTTTAATAATGGACAAGATCGTGCATCAGACCACAGTTACACAAGAAACAGTATGAGAAAAGACGGAGCATAAGAGGACAAGCACGACATAGACATAGAGACTACCAATCACATTCGGGTAGTCAAGCTCCAGACCATAACGATCCACAGAAGCAGCTGCAGGAAGCAGTGGCCACTCCCGATCAACGATATCTTGTAATACAAGAGACAGACGTGATCAAAACATGCTGATATGCAGCAACAACAAAAACAACGAATTATTGGACGGCAGAGATGCACTCGGACAGCACCAGAAACTGGCATGAATAATCGATGCAGAAATCAATTTCTGTTGGTGTTACCTATCTTAGTAGATCTTCTCTACGGAATCGACATCCACACTCTCCATTTCGTACATAGTGTCACTGCAAATCTGACTGCATTGATTATATAACAATTATAATTATATTATCAATACACGTTGATTTGCAGCGACACAACTTGCGAAGTGGAGAATACTGGGGAAGATTCCAAAGAGGAGTTCAACTAGAACAGGCAACACCAACAGAAACCATCATCTGGCCATTACGAATTCTTCAGTGGAACATGCAAGGTTTTGGAAATAAAAACCACACCTATCAGGAAGCTACAATCGACACAAAAGCTCATTTAATCGTTTTGGAAGAAACTGTCTTCTCCAGCCACGAAATCCTTCAAATTAGCTGGATATCAGTAATAATATTGCACATGAACAGGGTAGACAAAGAGGGTTAATGACCCTAACCAGCGTCTACAAGACCCCTAGACGAGAACTGGAAGCAGAGGGAGTCTTTGCCTTAGAGATGCACGAAAAATTAATTACCGGGGATTTTCATTCTCATCATCAGAAGGTAGGTGTGACTGGGCCAGACAATGCAGATTGGAACCATTTAGCTAAAGTTCTGTGAGAAGTGCCTGAGATTACACTTCTCGACACTGGGAACCCACACACATTCAAGGAGGTTCTCTAGAGTGCAGTTAATCTCGATTTCACTCCAAGTCGAAGACGAAGTGGAAGGTAGACCCTAGGACTGTCGGAAAACCCGACAAAATTTACTAATAATAAATTCAATAAGCAGATAATATTGCTGCTGTGTTCTATACACAAGTTAGAAAATAGCTCCCCACGAACTGCTGTTATTTTTGTGTGTCAGGACAGTATCACTGACCAGTTCACTTAGTCCTTACATGAAGGATGAGGAGATATAGTAAATGTAGCACCAAACATAGAAAATACTACATAGAAAATGTAACACCGTGGAAATTTCTGTCATTAGAAAACGAGATATCATTGCCACATAGCACTATAAATTCACCAGCAATTCTGTTGGGAATTCTTCTTTATTAATACAGCAGTCTTTGGACTTTTATCATTATGAAAACATCTCATTTGAATTAACATAATTATCAGTATCAAAATAAAGTAAATGTGACCATTCTATCACTTATTGACATCTGGACAAAGGAGCCAGGCGGCAGTGGTGCGGGAGGTCAGCCATTGTTAAGACCAGAGCTGCAAGAGCGAGTTTAGCTCCGATAATTCTCTCTTGGACGAAGTGTTATGGAGATGAAATTAGTGCTTCTTACATCCTCAACACACAGTCAACATTCAAACAAGGGAAGTGTCTTACCGAACTCGTTTATTACCACATTTCTGGCCAGTTAATGTTAGGTAGATATAGGGCGAACCATGCAGACAGAACACTAACAAATGACTCAATCTCGGGTAATTACTCCTTGGTCTTTATCTTATATAATATACAGTATTTCCTCTAATATAGCTGTCATATATAGGATTCCGTCTTTACAGCAAGTGTCCCTTTGACAGGTGTAGGAGAGGAAACAAGAATTAATCTTGGTACATCTGTTACTTGGGTGTTGGAAGCTAGCCTCGCACGAGGATTATTTGGTGTCTACATCCTAGTTATACTTGGTGGACTAACCCTACTATACAATAAGATAAGACCTCCATTATTATTACTAATATATGTAGTTTAATACAGTAGTTTATTGGCTGTGATTAAGATAACACAGAACCGGTTCGAATCTCCCAAATTATATGGTCATTCGAACCTAGATGATCTAGAGAGCTATATTATCATCAAATTGAATGTACTAGTTTAATAAATTAGTGAACAATTCATTGCCAGTCAAAGACCGTCCGCGTAGCCTCGAGCTAACCACACGACCCCTGCAGCCCAGCCTCATCAGCGGTTTCATGGTAACCCACCAATTTGGTGGAGTGTTATTCCGTGAAGTGACAGCGCTTATTGTAAAGCCAGCCAAATTAGTGGCTGCGCCCTCGCAAGATTATCCACGAATTTTGTGGTGTAATTTCGCGAGGTCACTAATAAGATTTAATACTTCTAGATAATACTAGAAGTTTCATCGAGGCTACTAAGAGGCTATCATTAATAATTGTGTATATTATTTCTCTGAAATAGAGAATTATTTAATATATATTGCACTTGTTTCACAATACAATATTTACTAATTGCCAACCCACAACAGGGCAGGATATTAGCATTGACTAATTGAACTATTTATTGTTCATCCTAGTCCCATTTTTACCATAGTCTAGTTGTACTACATTGAACAACCGAGCACCATTAATGAATGGTACATTAATGGTGCTCTTAAACAACCCTATTTTGGGTGTAATTGTTACCAGCTCGAGTTGAGTTGTGTATATATAATAATTTACTTATAATCATTGCACCTTTTGAGTGATTAATTAGTGTCTATTCCATCCTTGGGTGATAATGGAGGAGCTAACCTAAAGGTACTTCCAGTGACACTGGTTTATCACTCAAATCATTAGTGTGTATGATTATATATAAACAATGTGTATTAATTTCAAGTGCCAACCTCTAAAAGAGGTTGGTTTTTAGCCTTGTGATTGCAGAGCTTTGCCCTAGGCTGCCATCAGTGCTTACTCACAATTTATGAGCCAGTACTATACAATTAACAAGCCACCATGACTAATCCCCAGAAAGCAAAACGTGCTTTAACAGCACGTAAACGTCAACTGACAAGAGATCTCGACCAATATGTACAGTTGTTATATGAGCCTATAGTTAATTATCATCGGTAGAAAATCCCGTACCGATTCAAACCCAATTGCGTTTATTGAAAGTAAATAGGAAATCTTACCAAAATGAGGTCCACGGCGACGACGACATAGTAGTTGAAGACGTGGATCCATTCTTGTTTGACCTAGCACAATATGAAGAAGAAACTCAAGCCAGGTTGGAGCACTTACACTGGATTATTGATTCAGAGCAAACAGCCAGTACATCAAATAAAGTAGATAATATTATGGATGATTTGGCTCCTTTTGAGAATAAATGTCAAGCCAGATTAGATTTTTTAATCAACAAGAATAAAGATTCACCCACTACTGCATCACCCAATATTATACCAACAGAAATTAAATAGTTTTCAGACAGTTTATCCAGTCTCTGTGGATTTTGAAAACCCAATACCTGAGGCTATTAAGTTAACATGCCTCCAAACTGAAATTAAAGGTGAAGCTGAACCAGTAGTAGAAAATGTCAATGAAAATAGCGACAACACTAATTTCCCAGTCCAGCTTCCAAGGGATAAAGCTGGCAATGAGAAAACTGGCATACATCTAGTAATTTAATTGCTGGACCTGATCAACCTGATGATGCTGATTGCTCAACCTGATCAGACTGCTGACTCATTACAATCCTTCAGCATGGAGTTTGAGTCACTACTAAGAACATTCAGTCTTAAGGTTGACATAACCACTAGTGAATGGATAACCAAAGTAGTCCTTCGACGAAAATTGTCCAGCGGTATACTAGATGAATTATACACACACCAACATAACACCATCTTGACAGTACAGGACATCACTGAAGGTTTGCGCTCCATCATAAACAAATGATGTGCAAATGAGGAAGTTAAAGCCTCTTGCGAGTCTTCAGAAATTGAAAATAGTCAAATAAAGGGTAAAACAACTACCCCCAAATAAACATCAACCAATTACTCTCACACCAAGTTGGAGAAAATCTGGCAATGTAGCAGAATCCTCCAAGCCTACTGTTACTAGTTCACCAAACCGGTAATTTCCAAGCGTGCAGTATCCTGGGGGACATGTATGTTCTGCAAAAAGAAACATTCAACAAACCGTTGTGTCAATTAACCGAACAGACACACTCGTATTCAGCGACTCCAGGAATTGGGGAGATGTGCAAGGTGTCTCAAGTCACACAACATAGACTATTGTGAGACCCAATTCAACACCTCCAACAGGTGGAGGAGAGGTAAGCAGCATTGTGCAAACATACGAAATTAACGTATTCCAGACCCAAGGTGGAAGATAGCATTCCCACCACAGTACAGTTTTGCAAGGTGCGAAAGAAAATCAGTGTCCAATCGGCAGAGTCCAAAAGTAATGCGACTTTGCCTACTGCCCAAATTTCCATCCAGAATAAGAAGGCGAAGGTCCATATTCGTGGATTATTTGACCAAGGGTCCCAGAGACCATATTTCACTAAAAAGATGGCAGATGAACTACAATTAAGGCCTGTAGCCCAGATGACAATCAATATCTCAGGGTTTCTAACAGATACAGGACCTCAAGTCTACCAGGTAGTACAACCATCAGTACGATTAGGCAGCTACGTCTGTAAAGTACAAGTCATTGTAGTGGACAAAATTCCAGCCAATCTACAAGTGCAAGGTCTGAGAGCAACTGCCAAATTCCTGAGAAATAAACAAATAAAATTGGCAGATATATTAAGTCTGATCATCTCACCAACATCGGTATCCTTGTAGGTACAGGCAACTATCATCGATTCAACGGTAGCCCTACTAAATATCAGAGCAGAACCATGTTAAATTCTGCAGGGGGGCAAATTACTCTCTGGCCCAGTATTAAGGTAAAGTAATTTTCAAAAGAAGGTACCAAACCGGGAAGGCTATGTAGCACCATCAAAGTGCGAAATAATCAGAGGGCGCTAAATATCACCAAGAATGCCAATACGAGAACAAAAACGCATAAGGCGAATGATATCAAAAGTATCCGATTCACCTAGAATTCTATCGAGGGACAAGTGACCGCGAGGGATGGTCGGAAAGCAAGACACATGCTCGTCCTGGAAGTCAGGACATTCAACAAAGATATGCACAACTGTAAGAGGGACAACACAATTTGGACAATAAGGAGCAGGGCGGCGCTCCATTAAGTGACCGTGGGTTAAGCGAGTATGGCTAACCCGCAGCTTTGCCAAAGCAGTTTCCCACCGCCGGTTACGGTAGTAGGAGGAAGGCCACGGGGACACACTACGTTTGAGAGTACGCAGCTTGTTACTAGCAACAGAGGACCAACAACCCTGCCAACGGGCAAGGATGGAGGAATGAATAACAAGATAAAAGTAGGAATAAGGAATACCTTTACGGGAGATGGGACAAGAACGGATAGCTTCCTTAGCAGCAGCATCTGCATGCTCATTGAAAGAAACATCAATATGGCTGGGAACCCAGCAAAACTCTACTGATTTAAATTTACTAGAAAAAAGAAACAGCCAATGTTGAATCTCGATGACCACCGGATGGAAAGGATTAAAGGATTCTAGAGCCATGAGGGCACTACGAGAGTCAACTATAACCACAAAGGAGGAATGACAATGAGAAAGCAAGAGATGGAGCGCATAGACAATAGCATAAAGTTCTGCTGTAAAGACACTAGCCTCCGAAGGGAGGAGACACATACAAGTGCGGTCAGAAAAAACAACAGAGTAGCCCACACCGTCCGCAAACTTAGACCCATCGGTGAAGATGAAAATAGAGTGGGAGTGCGATGAAAAGTGCTCAAGGAAGAGGCTTTTCAGAATCATAGGAGGGGTAAAGACTTTAGTAATACAAGTCAAGGACGTACAAAACTCGGGAAGGGGGACCCTCCACGGAGGCAAGGAAGGAACAATATGAGGAGAAACATTAGAAATATGAATAGAAAGAGAAACCTGTAAGCGAGATAACCGGACAGAAAGAGGGAGACGATGAAGAGGAACAGGAGCCACAGGAGTAAAAGTTAAAGCACGACAGAGGCGAGAGAAAGGATGTTGTAAGGACCGCGCAAGGTAGCGAAGACAGTAGCGATCATGGCGGTCCTGAAGAGAGAGAAAGCCAATGTCAACATACAATCTGAGGGTGGGAGTCGAACGAAAGGCACCAGAACAACCCAGTATGGTGCAAAGCATCAAGACGGCAAAGGAGAAGCAGAAGTCTGTGCAGGGCAACCATAATCGAGTTTAGACAGGACGAGAGGGGAGTGCAAATAGAGGAGCGTGTGCCTATCCGCTCCCCAAGAAGTATGGGACAAAACCTTAAGTAGGTTAAGGGCCTTAGAACATTCAACTCGGAGGTAAGAGATATGGGCTGATCAAGACAAACGAGTGTCAAAGACTAACCCCAAAAGCTTAGCGGAATCCCTGTACACAAGGGGATGACCATAAAGCGACAAAGAGGGACGAAGAACTACATGTTTCCGAGTAAACGTCATGGCACAAATCTTAGACACAGAGAACTTGAAGCCATGATCGGTGGCCCAAGACGACACAGCATCAATCGCAAGTTGAAGCCGCCATTGAAGGAGAGGCGAATCATCACCCTGACAACAAAGGGTAAGATCATAAACATAGAGAGCGGAGAAGACGCCAGAAGGAAGAGAGGAAAGAAGACCGTTGAGGGCAACTAGAAAAAGAGTAGTGCTCAGAACACTACCCTGGGGTACACCATCATACTGCCGAAAAGGGGCAGAGAGAGCGGTACCAAGCCGCACACGAAAGGAACGACGAGAGAGGAAGCTCTGGAGGAAGAGAGGTAGATTCCCACGTAGGCCAAAAGAATGAAGTTGAGACAGAATATGATACCGACAGTCAGTGTCGTAAGCCTTTTCCAGGTCAAAAAGGATGGCAACAACGGAGGTCTTCGCAGCAAAAGCAGTACGAATATAGACCTCCAAGTTCACGAGGACATCCGTTGTGCTGCGGCACTTGCGAAAACCAAATTGAGAAGGGGAGAGGTGGGGATAGTGTTCTAAGAATCACATCAAACGAACGTTAACCATACGTTCAAAGAGCTTGCAGACACAACTCGTGAGGGCAATAGGGTGGAAGTCCTTGGGGGATGACCCAAGAGACCCTGGTTTCTGAACAGGGAGGACAACAGCATCGAGCCATTCTTTGGGGACTGACGACGACTCCCAGACTCGATTGTACAGAGTCAGTAAATACTGAGACGTGCATGGAGGGAGATGGCGAAGCATTTCATAATGAATGCCATCGGAGCCCGCTGCCATAGAATCGCAAAGGGTTAGGGCAGACTGAAGCTCAAAGAGAGAGAAGGGATCATTATAGGAAAGGCGAAGATAAGTACAGAAATCTAAAGGATGAGATTCAAGAATAGGCTTTCGAAGGAAAGAAGGATTGGGGAAGATGAGAACCAGAACTAACAGATGAAAAATGGGAACCCAGTTCGGTCGCGACCTGCAACGGTTCTGCCAGAAGAGCACCATGGAGGCGAAGGACCGGTGAGACATCGGGAACGAACTTACCCGCAATCTTGCGGATACGCTTCTAGACCAGTGGGAGAAGAGTTTCGGACGTAACGGTGGTGACATAAGAATTCCAGCAAGCACGTTTTGCCACACGGATGGTTCTATGGGCCACTGTACTCGCATTCCCAAACAAAAGAAAAGACTTAACCGTCTGCCGGCGGCGACGTCTTCCAGGCTGCTCGCTTACAGCGGACAGCCCGAGCACAGTCCACATTCCACCAGGGAACGTACTTCCGCGTTCCCCGAGAGGAAGAGCGAGGAATAGAGTGGAGGGCAGCGTCAAAGAGAGTGTCATGAAAAAGGAGGGCGCGAGGGAGAGGCAGAACGGAGAGGTCGGAAATAGTAACATGGAGAGTAGAGAGTCGCCAGTCAGCCTCGCCAAACCGCCACCTAGGGAAGGAGAGAGGAGCGTGAAAAGAAAAAAAAAAGTAACAAGGATAGGAAAATGGTTACTGTCATGGAGGTCATCAAGGATCCGCCACCTGAAATCTAAGGAAAGGGATGACGAGAACAGAGAAAGATCAAGACAAGAAAGAGGGCGAGTCCGAGAGTTCAAATGAGTGGGCTCACCATAATTAAGAAGGGACAGGGAAGAAGGGAGGATGAAAGGTTCAAGGAGGCGACCCCGGGAGTTTGTCAGCACATCACCCCAAAGGGCATGCCGACAATTGAAATCACCCAGCAGGAGCACAGGCTCCGGCAAGAGGTCTAGGAGGTGTTTAAGATCGGGAAGAGAAAGTGGGACAGTGGGGCGGAGATAAATGGAACAAACCATGTACCATCTACGCACAAAGACACGGGCAGTAGAACAGTGGAGAGGCGAGGAAAAAAGTAAGGGGACAAAGGGAACATTGGAGCGAATCAAGAGAGCAGAAGAATTATGGGCCCCAGCAACAGCT
This sequence comes from Procambarus clarkii, assembly GCF_040958095.1. Taxonomy (NCBI): domain Eukaryota; kingdom Metazoa; phylum Arthropoda; class Malacostraca; order Decapoda; family Cambaridae; genus Procambarus; species Procambarus clarkii. Next base: position 30,495,518 of record NC_091198.1, read on the forward strand.
AGGGGGAGGAGAGAGAAAAGAATAGCCACGGAAGCAACCAGGACGAGCACCAAGCATCGGCTCCTGGAGACAGACACAAAGGGGCGAAAACTGTGAAATGAGAAGTTGGAGGTCAAGGAAATTGGTGTAATATCCACGAATGTTCTATTGAAGAATAGACATCGACAAAGAGAGAGAGGAGAGCAACAGAGAGCAAAGAAGAAACAAAGGTGAAGAAGGAACACAGCACGTTAAAAAAGTACAGGGTCAGAGAAGTCAGGGTTAGGGGGCATGGGTAAACTGAGTAAAGGAGGAGGGAAAGAAGCGGGAAGACAGATCGTAGGTGGACGAGCAGGGTCTGGAGGAGGAGAAGGAAGAGGAGGAGGGGCAGAAAGAGGGGAGCGCACCTCAGCAAGGGCAGTAACCGAGATGGAACCGGGGGCTAAAGAAACCTCCACAGTAGGAACAGGGGGCTCCACCACCGAAGCAGGAGGGGAAGGAACGATATAATCAGAGATAGGGGGTGAAGAAGAAAGTGAAGCCTTCTTACCGACTAGGGAGGAGGAAGAAGAAGAGCCAGGTTTCCGCTTCTGATTCAAAGAGACAGGCGTCGCAGCATCAATGTTCTGGGAAACAGCCTCCAGCATCTCGATAGGAGAAGAAGTGCGAGAGCGAACACCACGACCACCAGGAGAGCGATGGACATCGGCCTGCACAGTCAGGCGGGGTGGAGAGCCAAGAGACGGAGGAGAATGATGGGGAGGAGGACCAGAGGGAGAGGAGAAAGAAGACACAGGAGACGTGACAGACTGGGTAGAAAGAAGGGGAGCCCTAGATAGAGAACCGGGAGGGGGACCCTCCGGGACAGAATGGAGGGAAACAGGGGAGGTGGTGGTGGGCGTGTCTGGGTCTAAGGCTTGGAAACGGTTGAGAGACTGAGGAAGGTGGTAAGGACGGGGAGACGAAGAGCGCACCATGCAAGCATAGGAGACGCCAGCAAAAGAAGGGAGACGATGAACTTGGCGCCGAGCTTCAGTAAAAGACAAACGGTCCCTGTGCTTCAAGTTGAGGACAGCCGCCTCAAGTTTGTAACGAATACACGTGTGGGAGAAGGTAGGGTGGGCCTCACCGCAAATGAGGCAGTGGGCCTGGGGAGAAGTGCACTCCGACTTAAAGTGACTCTCGCCTCCTCACAAGGGACAGAGAGAGACAGAACTAGAACATTTGAGGGCATTATGCCCAAACCTCCAGTACTTACTTCAAAGCCAAGGAGATGGAATATACTCCTGAACGGAGCATCTGGCACCAGCAAGAATGACAGAGGGCGGAAGGGTCCTACCATCAAAGGTAACCTTCACAACCCGAAGGGGCAGACGGCGATGACCACGAAGGGGACGAGTAAACATATCCACCTGGAGGACAGAATGACCCTGGGCCTCGAGGATATGCTTGATATCCTCGTGGCAGTCCTTGAGATTCCTAACACCGGTCACAACATGGTGCGGGAAGAGAACAGTGCCAACACTGGCATTCAACCGAGCGTTCTTCGAGACCCGAACAGGAGTCTCGCGTAGGCAGGATAAGGCGGCCAAGCGGGAGGCCGCATCCTGAGAGGGAGCAGCAACGACGCGGGTACGAAGATTGGTGGGGTTGAAGGTGACAGAGGCATCTACGGAATCGACAAGATGCCTATGAAGGGAAAAATCGTCACGAGGAGTTGAATCCAAAGGAAGAAGGTCAAGTACTTAGTCAACATAGCAGGACCAAACAAAGCATGGAACGAATTAGTATGGGAAGGGAGCATACGAGAGCGGCCGTGGCGGGGACGGCGATGAGAACCTTTAGAGAGAGATGGGTCAAAAGGTGTAGTAGTCACAAGAAGAGATGGGGCCGTGCAAAGGGACGACACATTCAACACAGCAGGCTTGGGGCTCGACCCAACCATAGAGGAGGGAGGGGAGCAAGGAGGCAGAGTCCGGTCTGGGCCTAAACCGGGTCCTGTAGTGGGGGCTACAGATCCTGGTCTTCCAGGACATTCCGACTCAGGGGCCTGGTCGCCCACCCCATGAGCCTGGGTAAGAGAAGTCGAGTCGTCATCCATGCAGCAAACCAATATCTAAAGAATGGGACCTGGAACCAAGGGATACCACCTACCAGGGCAGCCGGGGAGGCCGAGCACGGGCCAGTGCAGGAATGGTGTGTCGTCCCCAGCGGTGCCCTTTTCAACAGGGTAGTCCTACTACACCGTCCATTCTCCCACACTGGTGCTAAGACCCCAGTCCCCCTATCGTCCCAGCCTGGACACCCAACCATCCACTCAGGGCGGCCTCTCACAGGCGACCCCTCCAGCGGGTGGTCCGATGGCTCACAAGGCCCCTACATGGTACCCTTCAGCACGTACACCACCCAAAGAGGGGGTAGGAGAGGGGGCACAGGCAACCTACACTGGTCCCAGGGAGGTGTAAATGAGCCCCTCACCACGGCAAGGAGGCACAACGAAGGGGGCCCAGTATTAAGCCTGAGAAGACCTATGCCTGCAGATATACAATACCAATAGAAATCTAAACTTCTCAGCTGATTATATATCTTCAGTAGCATTATACTGAGGAGATTACAGCTGACTATAACAACAGAGGTTGATCTTAATATCATCATTTAAAGCTGAAGAGGAGTTCATAAGGTTTCAGTGGCAAAACAGTGAACAGTTCCCTTAACAGCTACAAGTCACTGCGACCAATGTCACTGAACCCACTGCAGTGTCAGAACCATACTTGACTTTAATGATTGACTATTCAATCCTCTAAATGAACTAACTAAATTAAACCCCAATTTGTCAGCCAAATAAACTAGCCAATAAGCCTAAGGGAGCTTGACTGACTATATAAATCCGACAAATGATTTTGATACATTTATTATTTAATCAAGATGAATAACATGGGCCTCAGTGTTGATATATCAGTGACCAGTTATCTGAACAAGTTTCAAGTTATTATAGTTAATGTCACTGATCTCACTGCAGTCCCTGAATCATTCGTGACTGTAGTACTTGATCACATTCAGTCCTCTGTGTTGATATGTAATTAGGCTAGAATTTTAGCCTCTCAAGAGTTAACAGGGAAATGAAATCGCATTAGACTTCTAACCCCTGGCACTCTAGTACGTATCTAGTACTCTAGTATCTCCCTCCATGCACGTCTCAGTATTTACTGACTTTGTACAATCAGGTCTGGAAGTCGTCGTCAGTCCCCAAAGAATGGCTCGATGCTGTTGTCCTCCCTGTTCAGAACCCAGGGTCTCTTGGGTCATCCCCCAAGGACTTCCACCCTATTGCCCTCACGAGTTGTGTCTGCAAGAGCAGAGAGAGGAGGTTATTACAGTAAGGTAATAATATGGTGAAAGTACTGCGTTAGTGTGATTATATAGTACTTGTTACTGATATTAGGATGAGCTGGGATATATATAGACGGATTGGTGGAGTGGTGCCCAACCACTTCGACCACTGGGTGATCAAACAAAAATTTATTTTGTAAAGAGCATCGATCTAAATAAATTTTAGCAAATTGAAGTGTATAAAGTCCTCACCAATTCTTTAAGGTATATCAACATGGGTTTGAACGTTTCATTTATTTAAAAAAAAATATAATTTTTTAATATTTGGTTTATAGTCAAGATTGTCACCCATATGTGTTCACCTAGTGTGTTCACATCTAGCTTTCATCTAGTGAGTTCACCCAATGTGTTCACATCTATTGTTCACCTAGAGGTGTTCACCTAGACCTGTTAACTTGCATGTGTTCACTAAGTGTTTACCCTAATAATCAGTGTTTCATCTTTAAAGGTAAAATATTACTGAGAATTGAAGCTGATATTATATATTTCATGTTTTGTTTTTTACAATGGTAGCATATTAGAAATCCTATCTTAATTATTAGTTTTTAGTAAAGAACGAATGTGTGAGAAAAAAGCACGAATATCGGTATATTTGCTGTATAGATTAGATTTGGATTTTCCTTTTAGTTGGCCTCTAGTGTTGTAAGCTACAAACAACAGATGGATAGGAAAATATTTTATAATATGTATAAGTTTACGCTTCAATTATTTTATTCTAAACTTGTTTAACAAAAATTATTGATTTGATTTTCATAGATTTTGATTTATTTTCATCTTGATTTAATTATTTTGTGTGAATTGCATTGGAATTGAGCTGTGTTATTTACCATACAGTTCATTTTGTGAGTATAGATGATTTTTTTATTTTTTCATATATTCATTTAATTTTGTTTCATTTCATTTTCTCAACAACGCACATGCGTTGCTGAGCCACAGCAACGTGTGGCTGGGTACTGCTAGTATTTAATATCGTTAATAATTTATTAATGTTAATATTTAATAAAGTAGTTAATAATGTTCTTAATGTTGTTTTAATGTTCAAATACAGCATTGAACATATTTTTCATTATTTTTTTGTTGATGCTAGATAAAGGAAAGAATCCTGAATGATAATCTTACTGTGAATGGAAGTCCATATATAGAGAAAGGAAAATACACAGACATAACACGAATGCATATGTGAGTGTTGCAACGTATATGAATAAAGTGTTATGAGTGTTACAGCAAAGTGTTGTGAATGTTGCAACATAGAAATAACAAATTGTGAGTGTTTCAAATATAAATAACGTGTTGTGAGTGATGCAAGAGAGAAATAACATATTGTGATTGTTCATTTGCAGAAATAAAATTTATTTTGGGGGCAACAGTGAAAATAACGGATTGTGAGTGTTATGACACAGAATAACGTGTTGTGCGTACTGCAAAACAGTATTAACATGTTGTAGGTGTCGCAACATTGCAACACATGAATAATGTGTTGTGAGTGTTGTACCTGTAGGAGAAATTTATTGTAACACATAATTACGGTGTTGTGAATGAGTGTTGCATCATATTTTTTTGTGATGTAAAACTAACAACACGTTATTTCTGTCCTGAAATACTTGCTATACATTATTTCTGAGCTGCACTACTGACTACACGTCACTTTTATTTTGAAATACTCACAAAGTTATTGCTCTATTGCAACACTCACAACACGTTATTACTGTTTTGTAATAATAATAATAATAATAATGATAATAATAATAATAATAATAATAATAAATAAAATAATATAATATATAAAAGCTGCTAAAATCGATGTATAAAACATGATTGAATATTTAATAAATGAGAAAGTGTATGAAAAATATTATTGAATTTAAACTAAAGTATCTTGTAGCCAATGTGTGGAAAAAAGGAATCATAGCCCGAGAAATCGAAATGGTGACCGCTTGAACACCGAGTCCGACCTTCCAGTCTGACCAAGACGCTTCAAAAACAAAAACTACTTACGAAAACTACTATCTAAACAGGATTAAGGGTTGTTCAAACTTGTATGTTTCAAGTTCTTGCACTGAACATTGTCAATTGTTTTCTTGAAGTTATCTCCTACAATGAATACTTTAATGAATAGATTTCAATGGCATATAAATTACATATTTTTCACTAAATTATGTAATATTATAGCAATAGTTAAGGTAATTATGGGTACTCCCTATAGTTCTTGTCATGGTAGTTATGATAATAATATAGTAATAGTTAAGGTACGTCTGGTAATATTAAAGTTATAGCTAAGGTAATTATGGCCTATTCCTTTCAATATCTTACGGCCAAGAACATATTTTTCATTATATTTCTTTACTGATGCTAGAGAGGAAAGAATCCTGAATGACAGCCTTGCTGTAAATGAAAGTCCATATACAGAAACCGAAAAAATACATGCATAACACGAATGCATATGTGAGTGTTGCAACGTATATGAATACCGTGTTATGAGTGTTACATCTAAGCAATGAAGTGTTGTGAGTGTTGTAAAACATCAGTAACAGATTGTGAGTGTTGGAAAATATCAATAACGTGTTCTGAATGATGCAACACAAAAATAAAATATTGCGACTGTTCAAATGCAGAAATAAAGTGTTTTTAGTTTTACAGAACAAAAGAATAACGTATTGTGAGTGTTATAACGCAGAATAACGTGTTGTGAGTACTGCAATACTAATAACATTCTTTAGGTGTTGTAACGTTGCAACACAGGAATAACGTGTTGGGAATGTTGCACCGGTCAGGGGATAATTTATTGTAACACATATTTACCGTGTTGTAAGTGAGTGTTGCAATTTGTTTAGGGTGTGTTGCAACACTCACAACGTTATATCCGTGCTTAAATACTTGCTATACATTATTTCTGAGTTTCAATGCTGACAATCACGTTATTTATATTTTGCAACACTCACGACGTTATTGCTGTATTATAACACTCACAACACGTTATAACTGTTTTGTAATAATATTTAATAAATGAAAGTTGCTAGAATCGATATATAAAACGTGATTGAAAATATAAAATATGACTAAATACGTGACAAATATTATTAAATTGAAACTTAATTATTTTGTTGCCGATATATGGAAAAAAGAAAGCTCTGCTTCAGGAGGTGAGTTCGAACTGGTGACCGCGTGAACACTGGGCCCGACCTCCCAGTCTGACCAAGACGCTTCCCTGCTTAATGATGAACTCATCACTAATACATTCATCCTCTTCATCTTACATCATCAACTGATATTTGAGGCATGAGAAGCAAAAATCAGGAAGGAAAAGAATCTATGTGAGGAAACCAGGTAAGGTAATGTGAGGTAATTATGAGATGAAAAGTACTAAGCTAGGATGATTATACAGCACTTGGAAGGGATATTAAGATCAGCTGGGATATATATGGACGAAATGAAGGAATGGAAGCTAGTACTCTGACCATCGGGATTCAAACACAGACTCTGCAAGAAGCAAGGGAACGAAGTGGAGTAACGGTGCCCAAGCACTTGGACCATTGGGGATCGAACACAAACATATTTTATAAGCAGCACAGATCTAATAAATTTAAGCAAACAAAGTGTACACAGTTGTTCTCACCAGTTCTTTTAGGTATATACATTTGTTAATAAACTTGGTATTTATCAAATAAATTAATAATTTTTGCACAGGTTTATAGGCATAAAAGTTCACCTAGATGTGCTCCACTAAATGTTCTCTCCTAAATGTGTTCACCTTAATGTGTCCATCTTTATGTACTCACCTGGATGTACTCAGATGTTTTCACTCAAATAATCAGTCTTCATCTTGTTTAAAACATTCACTCATGCATTTATCCACTTCATCATACATCATCAATTGACAGTTGAGGCCTGAGAAGCAAAAATCTGTGAGGGAAAAAATCTTAGGAAAAGATGTAAGGTAAGGAGCCGGTCGGCCGAGCGGGCAGCACGCTGGACTTGTGATCCTGTGGTCCCGGGTTCGATCCCGGGCGCCGGCGAGAAACAATGGGCAGAGTTTCTTTCATCCTATGCCCCTGTTACCAGGCAGCAAAATAGGTACCTGGGTGTTAGTCAGCTGTCACGGGCTGCTTCCTGGGGGTGGAGGCCTGGTCGAGGACCGGGCTGCGGGGACACTAAAGCCCCGAAATCATCTCAAGATAACCTCAAGAAGGTAATGTAATTATGAGATGAAAGCGCTAAGCAAGTATGTCTATAAAGCACTTGCAAGGGACATTAGGATGAGTTGGGATGTGAGGTCGGATTAAAGAAACGCTACTCAACCACTTCGACTTTCGGGGATCGAACATCAACATATTTTATATGCAGCAAAGATCAGAATATATATAAAGAAAGGAAATTCTATACAGTTGTACTCTGGAATTCTTTAAGGTATATCAAGGTGTTATTCAACTTAGTATTTATTTAATAAATTAATTATTTTTTGGGCAGGTTGTTTAAAGGCATTGACGTGTTTACCTAGATGTGCTCACCTAGATGTGTTCACTTAGATGTGCTCACCCTAGTTTTCAGCGTCTAGTATTACCGAGAACTAAAGCTGATTTTTTACTTTTAAATTAGTTTTCTAGTAATGATCACATGGCAGGAATTTTATCTGTATGATTAGAAAAAAATATTAACAGTGCATTTGGCGTATATATGTTTGATTTTTATTTTACCTTCAGTTCGCCGCAAGTGCTGAAAGAAAGAAGCAACAGATCGAAGGAACTTGATTTTTATAGTGTGTTTAAACTCATAAGATACAAATATTTGCCGTAATCCTTTAGAAAAAATATCCTTCATGTTATTATTTTTCATTGGAGTCTTAAATTAATAGAATCTTTATGATAGAGAAATTACGTGTTTCCACCAATTTATGTAATATTTGTAATATGTTGTTGTTGTTATAGATTCAGCTACTTGGAACAAGCTCCAAGTAGCACAGGCTATGGTGAGCCCGTAACTTACCTGGCACAGGAGCAGTGCTGAATGTGCTGTGTGAGTGTCGTATTTTTAATAGTAGCTACGGTATATTATAGTAATAGGACATTATGGTAATATTTATGGAAAATACATGTATATTCCATTTATATACAGAAGAGGTATGTACATTCCTATAAATATGTTACTGGATTCATTACATAACTGATTATATTTTTATATTGATGATAGAGAGGCATTCAGAATTTCAGAATGAGATCCTACCTTTGAACAAAAATCTACTTGAACACAAACAACAAACATTCAAACATAACATGAATGCATTCACACATGTTGTGAGCTTCACAAAGCATCGGGACAGCGTGTTATGAGCGTTTCAATTAAATAATGAGTTACGGTGAGTGTTGCAACACTGGAATTAATTGTGAGTGTTGCAATACGTAAATGCAATACGTAAATTGAATTAATTGTGAGTGTTGCAA